>NC_142592.1:63410714-63562626 GCF_965207765.1 Zootoca vivipara | reverse complement strand
AACAATAATAGGTCCAAAATAAATGCCACGCAGAAAAGGCATTCGGTGCGACACCAGGAAAAGGTGACCGAGTAGAAATGTGATTGCAGCGGTTCGATACCCACAAATATTTCTCAGATGAAAATATGGCCATCCTAAGGAAAAGTGGGACATTCTGGTATCAAATCAGAATCTGGGGAGGCTTCTGTAAATCCACAGCTGTCCCTGCAAAATAGGAATTGTTTTGAAAATGAGAAATATTTAGGGGGGTGCCAAACTTTTGTCCTTGCTCAGGGCACCATGTTGCCAAAGTCCACTTCTGTCAGCCATTCATTCGCATGGGAGAAAATGGGTCTGATTTATACAAGACACTGGGTGCTTAAAGACTACCAGAATTTCAGGCTTATTTTTCTCAGGGCATCCAATGGAAGGAGCAAAACTCTAGGCCAGGCATAGGCAACCTTGGCTTTCCATATGTTTTGGAACTACAACTCCCATGATCCCTGACCACTGGCCCTGTTAGCTAAGGATCATGGGAGTTGTAGTTCCAAAACATCTGGAAAGCCAAGGTTGCCTATGCCTGCTCTAGGCCGAGGAGCCAGAACCAAGGGAGTGGGTTATTTTCTGCTTAGCCTGAGAGGAATTGTTATTAGTTCCATCCTATGGTCATCAGGCTCCAGCCCTGGGGCAACAGAAGCAGCCAGACTGCAGTCATAAACCCTCTCCTCTGATCCAACTGGGCTCCGCCCTTTACCTGGCAAGTCCCACCTACTAACTCCCAAGCCCCACCCCCTGAGTCTCCAGTTCTAAACCTCAGGGAAAACTGGTGACCCCGCCATTGCGGAATTCTGGGCCATGGTCTCAAAGCATTGGTTGGGACCAGGATGGAGACTCTGTTGTTGCACTCCAATTCCCATAAGCCCCAGTCAACATGGCCCATGGTCATGGGGGTGGGAGTGAGAGTCCAACAAGGCAGAGGTCCTTCTCGGTACTGGTGCCCGCCCTGTAGAACGCCCTCCAAACAGATGTCAAAGAAATAAACAGCCACAGTTGTACCTTGGAAGTCGAATGGAATCCGTTCGACTTCCAAAACTTTCAGAAACCAAAGCGTGGTTTCTGATTGGCTGCAAAAAGCTCCTGTAGCCAATCGAAAGCCGCAGAAGCCCTGTCGGATGTTCAGCTTCCAAAAATAGTTCAGGAGCCAAAACGTTCGATGAACTAAGCTGTTCAAAAACCAAGGTATGACTGTATCTGACTTTTAGAAGACATCTGAAGGCACCCCTGTTTAGGGAAGTTTTTAATGTTCAATGTTTTATCTTTTTTTATATATATTCTGTTGAGAGCTACCCAGAGTGGCTGGGGTATAAATAACAAATTATTATAATTATTATTATTATTATTATTATTATTACATCTACAGAGCCGCAGATTCCTATATTCCAACCCACCCCATTAGGTGGTGACTCTTGTGCCTTAAATGGGCTCCAGCTTTTCTGGCATCTTGTTGCTGGCATCCGTCTATCTCAGGGTTAGGCAACCTAAGGCCCGTGGGCCGGATGTGACCCAATCGCCTTCTCAATCCGGCCCTTGGACGGTCTGGGAATCAGTGTGTTTTTACATGAGTAGAATGTGTCCTTTTACTTAAAATGCATCTCTGTGTTATTTGTGGGGCATAGCAATTCGCTCATTCCCCCCCCCCCCCAAAAAAATATAGCCCGGCTCACCACATGGTCTGAAGGACGGTGGACCGGCCCATGGCTGAAAAAGGTTGCTGACCCCTGGTTCATCTCGAGAGACAATGGAGTGAGCCTCCAGGGGTGAAGTCAAACCACTGTGTTAGCAGCACGGAAGTGACCGGAAGTGACCGGAAGTGACCTCTCCGGGTGGCACAAGCCTGAGCAGTGTGTATGGAGGACCTGGGCTGCCCAGATGACAAGACACCCCTCTTGGCCTCACTGACACGGTCCAAAGGAAAGCATTGCAACACATTTGCACCAGCTTGGCAGCAGGAGTTGCCTGATAACACCCATTATAATCAGATATTAAGGCGGATATCGGGGTTTTTTTGGATGGGGAAGCTAATATATTAATCCCTCCCTTGAAGCAACATGGTCTGTGCCATTCAAAAGTCTGAGTCCCTTTCATGCCCTACATCGATTTCTTCAACATTTTAATTTCCTTGTTTTTATTTATTTGGGGAGGGGGGGGTTATATTAAAAAAAAAACTTCTTCACCGAACCGAAGGGACAAAAGGCAAACCGAAATCACTGATGTGAAGCCTGCCTGTGTAAACACGCTCTGCCTAGGCTCCAAGTTCTCGATTTGGCCTTATTTTTTATTATTATTTTGTATGTGTATGCAATTCGGGAACAATATTATCTGCCTCAGTTATTGCGGCCTGCATTGCTCTGTGGAGGCCCCCCTTCCTTCATATATATATATATATATATATATATATATATATATATATATATGCACACAACACACACACATATATATAAATATGCAAGTGCCAACTAGCATCTCAGTTAAGAAAAGAGTTGCAAGCAGAGGTGGGGGGGGGGCAGAGGAGGGACGGACAGAAGGAAACAAAGAATAAAAGTTTAATAAACGTGTGCTGTGTTGGGGATGACTTTGCTGCGACCTTTGTTGCAAATGGTCTATGCACGCGGAATAATGGTCTCCTTGCAGAGAGGGAAATGGCTTAGCGCTATCATGGTTGCCTCGGTAACCATCAGAGTTTCCATCTAGCAGAGAGAAATGAGTTATGAAAAGGCTTGAGTGAGGAAGGGATTAACACATGATCCCAGGGACAGCATGTCAATCAAAATCAGCGGAGAAATTACACTGCTGCATTTGAGAAATTTCTCCGGAAAGGCTCCCTTAGTGGGATACAGAATATATGTATATATTATACACACACATTGGCCGAAGGTGTATTTGTAGGCGGCTGCATCTATCCTCTGTGATGTGATATATGGGATCCGTCCTCCTGTCTGTTGCTCTTGATATACTGTATGTAGAAATATTATTACTGCATCATGATAGGCCAGCATTTTTTCTTCTGTTGCATTTTGGTCCGGGTATTTGGCATTAAATGTTCAACAAGCTGCTGGCATTATATATATATATATATATATATATATATATATATATATATATATGTAAGATGCTTAGAGTTTTATATATATTGTAAAAAGTGATGGATAAATGTAATAAATAGAAATACATTTTTTGTTTTTTGTTTTTATTAACGTATTTATTAAGGTTTTTTTATATATAAAAAAAGAGAAATATAAAAAGAAGAAACAAAAATGACATACAACAAAAAGAAAAAAGAATACAAAAACACACAAAAAGAAGAAAATTTTACAAAAACAAAAATTCATATTTGATATCCTTATTACTAATCTAATCTGTTGACTTCCTCTCCCTCCTCCCGCTACGCTTCTTTACATATCTAGCTTAGTAAATTCTTAATCTTACATACTTCTAGATTTGCTTAAATATTATCATAATACCATATCTAGTGATTCTAAACAATTAAACTCTTAATCTATTACTTTCGTCTTTATATTAATATCTCTATCTTCTAAGATTGGTTATTCTAAAACCCTTTTGTAATCTGCAACCTCCTTGTATCTCCCTCACTATCATTAAATCAGTCTATGATATGTTTGTTTTCCAAATATCTTTTAAATTTCTTCCAGTCTTCTTCCGTCGCTTCTTCGCTCCGATCCCGGAGTCTCCCCGTCAGCTCAGACAGTTCCATAAATTCTATCAATTTCTTCTGCCATTCATCCACCGTCGGTAATTCTTCATTTTTCCAATTCTTTGCCAGTAATATTCTTGCAGCAGTTGTGGCATACAAAAAGAAAACAATATCTTTCTTGGGAATATCATCCCCTGTGATCCCAAGTAGAAAGGCCTCTGGTTTCTTAACAAATGTGCATTTCAGCACTTTTTTCAATTCATTATAAATCTTTTCCCAGAAGTCTCTCACTTGGGATACATTTTTTGTTTGTGGATGTTGAGATTTTTTATTTTTTTGAGAAAGTGATGAATAAATGCAATAAATAGAAATACGTTTTTGTGCGTCTCAGATGGGGGGGGCGGGTGGAAGAAAATGATTTTTTTAATAGGAAACAGAAGATGATACCAGCCATTATGGAAGAAAGGCATTTACTTCAAGGAACCAGCATAAGGAAAGGGATATTTGTGTATATCTGTCAGGGAGGGCTGCTGTGTTGTCCCATGCCAAGGGGTATGTACAAATGAGCAGCTTAAAATGCAATGAGGTTGTATCTCACACACACTGCTTTACAAAATGCCTTTGCACATCAGAGAGGGGGGCCGAGATGACTTCACTTGACGCCCGTGATTTTTCCATCTCCCCGACTCCCACTGTGGCAAACTGCCTCACTAAAGGTGGGCGTGAGTGAGGAAACATGACCAGGTCTGGGTGACACTCCCTATCAGAAGCAGCTATGGATTCGGGGATTCTCTCTGTGCGTGGTAGCGGTTGCTAAAATTCAGCAACCAGGTCAAGGACACTTACGGCTCAGTTGGTAGAGTACGAGAGCCAGCGTGGTGTAATGGTTAAGAGCGGTAGACTCATAATCTGGGGAACCGGGTTCACATCTCCGCTCCTCCACATGCAGCTGCTGCTAGTGGAGGGCTAGTCACGCTTCTCTGAAGTCTCTCAGCCTCACTCACCTCACAGAGTGTTTGTTGTGGGGGAGGAAGGGAAAGGAGAATGTTAGCCGCTTTGGGACTCCTTCAGGTAGTGATAAAGCGGGATATCAAATCCAAACTCCTACTCCTACTCTTCTTCTTCATCATCATCATCTCAGGGTTCTGGGTGTGAGTCCCACATTGGGCGAAAGATTCTTGAATTGCAGCGGGTTGGACTAGATTGTTCTAATGGACCCTTCCAACTCTAAAATTCTATGACTGTTAATAATAATAATAATAATAATAATAATAATAATAATAATAATATTTGCATGTATATACCACCCTATACCCGGGGGTCTCAAGGCGGTTCACAGAATATTGTTTATATGGCTTGGGACCCTTGTACCTACGGGACCGCCTCTCCTGGTATGCCCCACGGAGGACTTTAAGGTCCACAAACAACAATATTATGGAGATCCTGAGCCATAAGGTGGCTAGATTGGCCTCTACTAGGGCCAGGGCCTTTTCAGTATTGGCCCCAACTTGGTGGAACGCTCTTTCACAGGAGACCAGGGCCCTGCAGGATTTGACATCTTTCCGCAGGGCCTGCAAGACAGAGCTGTTCCACCTGGCCTTTGGGCTGGACTTAGTCTGACCCCTGTGTTTTTCCTCCCTCATGGTTTGGATTTATGGACTACTTAAAATGAGGCTGCATTTTAAATTTTAACATTGTATTTTAATCTGTATTTTAATTAATTGCTTTTTATGTTTTATTGTAATTTTATTGGTGTTAGCCGCCCTGAGCCCGGTTTTGACTGGGGAGGGCGGGGTATAAATAAATATTTATTATTATTTATTATTGTTGAGAGGAGGGATCCTGTAACCATGTATTTCTTCACCTGGGGATAAAGATGGGGAATGATGGAAACAAAACTGGAATTTTACTAACAAACTCTCTCTGAGGGACGAAGCCTAGCTGTTTTTATAGTAAAGGCACAGCACTTTGTTCCAGTCAAAACTTCTTAAGAACTTCACTTACAACTTTCCTCTGTTTCTAACCAATCCAGTTCCACCCGGAATGGCTATCTGTTTGAAGCTGCCTATAACATGCCTCTAGCCCCTTCCTAAGATATCTCCCCTACCCTATGCAAATTAAACCAGTTTGTCTTGTCTAACAAACCCCTAACCATGTATCTGAAGATGCCATTGGTACATTATGCTTGCAAGGCAGCCACTCTACCACACAGTTGCAACATCTCCAGGTAGCACTGGGAGAGAATCCCACCTGCAGTCCTGGAGAGCAGCTGCCGTCCCGTGTAGATGGTATTGAGCTAGATCAGGCTTCCTCCAGATGTTTTGAGACTACAATTCTCATCATCCTTGACCACTGGTCCTGCTAGCTAGGGATCATGGGAGTTGTAGGCCAAAAACATCTGGAGGGCCGCAGTTTGGGGATGCCTGAGCTAGGTGGATCAATAGACTCATCGAGTTGGAAGGGACCCCAAGGATCATCTACTCCAACCCCATGCAGGATGCAGGAATCTCAGCTAAATTACTATATATTCCTGCATATAAGACTACTTTTTAACCCAGGAAAATCTTCTCAAAAGTCGGGGGTCGTCTTATATGCCAGGTCGTATTTCTTATATGGCGAGTATATCCCAAACTTTATATTTTAACTGGAAAAGTTGGGGGTCCTCTTATACGCCCAGTTGTCTTATACGCCGGAATATATGGAATCCATGACCGATGGTCATCCAACCTCTACTTTAAAACCTCCAAGAAAGGAGAGTCCACAACTTCCCAAGGGAGACCATTCATTCCACTGTCAAACAGTTCTTCTTGGTGTTAACTCTGCATTCCTGCAGGCCACCAGAGAATCAGCTGAAAGGCCATCAACATGAGATAAAACACCCCTACCACTCTCTGGAAGCCATTTGGATCCATTAGGTGGCAGGGGTGGATCATTTGAATCGGTCCTACCTCTCTGAGGAGGGGAAGGCTCACAGAAAAGTCTAGCTTCAATAGGAAGTGATCTAACCATGCCACTTTTTTGTTGTAGTGGAACTTAGTGTCAGATCACCCTCTTCCATAGAGGTGAACACCAGATCTAAGGCATGTCTACGGCTAAGAGTAGGGCTAAACTTATTCGGGGACAGCCCCTTGGAGGCCATGCTTTCCACAAAGTCCCGAGTGGCCCCTTGTAAGGTCGTGTTGGCATGGATGTTAAAATAAAGGTAAAAGGTAAAAGTAACCAACCTAGCAGTTCGAAAGCACGTCAAAATGCAATTAGATAAATAGGTACTGCTCTGGCGGGAAGGTAAACGGCGTTTCCGTGTGCTGCTTTGGTTTCTCCAGAAGCGGCTTAGTCATGCTGGCCACATGACCCGGAAAAACTGTCTGCGGACAAACGCCGGCTCCCTCGGCCAGTAAAGAGAGATGAGTGTTGCAATCCCAGAGTTGTTTGTGACTGGGCTTAACTGTCAGGGGTCCTTTACCTGTTTAAGAGTAAGCCTTAACCTCCTTCAAGCTGCCATGGTCAAATGAAAGGGCCAGTGAGATTCCAGAAAAATGAACCTTTGCTTTGCAGTCTTCTTCACTCATGATACGTTAAGTACTGATATATAGCAACTACAGTGGTACCTCTGGTTAAGAACTTAATTCGTTCCGGAGGTCCATTCTTAACCTGAAACTGTTAACCTGAAGCACCACTTTAGCTAATGGGGGCCTCCTGCTGCCGCTGCGCCGCCAAAACAAGATTTCTGTTCTCATCCTGAAGCAAAGTTTCTTAACCTGAGGTACTATTTCTGGGTTAGCAGAGTTTGTAACCTGAAGCGTTTGTAACCCGAGGTTCCACTGTATAGGACTTTGACTGTAGGGTGTTTGAATGATGCATTCAATGAGCACACAATCTGTATACACAAACACTTGGGCTGCTCACTCCTACAGCTATTGGCAGGTCATATCATCGAGGGGTGAGCTGTCTGTCTACCAGAGTACACACTGACTGAGCTCTACAAACCAGCAAATGTACGCCATTCCATGCAAACACTTGCACACATAGTTACAGGTAGATAGCCGTGTTGGTCTGACATAGTCAAAACAAAACAAAATAAAAATCCTTCCAGTAGCACCTTAGAGACCAACTAAGTTTGTCATGGGGACCCAGGTGGCGCTGTGGGTTAAACCACTGAGCCTAGGGCTTGCTGATCAGAAGGTTGGCGGTTCGAATCCCTGTGACGGGGTGAGCTCCCGTTGCTTGGTCCCAGCTCCTGCCAACCTAGCAGTTCGAAAGCACGTCAAAGTGCAAGTAGATAAATAGGAACCGCTACAGCGGGAAGGTAAACGGCGTTTCCATGTGCTGCTCTAGTTTGCCAGAAGCGGCTTTGTCATGCTGGCCACATGACCTGGAAGCTGTACGCCGGCTCCCTCGGCCAATAACGCGAGATGAGCGCCACAACCCCAGAGTCGGTCACGACTGGACCTAATGGTCAGGGGTCCCTTTACCTTTACCTTTAAGTTTGTCACAGGTATGAGCTTTCATGTGCATCCACACTTCTTCAGATACATAGCTAACTGAGGTTCTGCACTCCCCTAATGAAAGGGGAGATCACCTGTGTCTGGTTAAAGGGTAACATGTGAACAAGCCCTCGTCTTCTGTCCTGTATGTTCAAATCAGAGTTAATTACAGCCTCTATTTTATCACCGTTATCAGCATCATAATAGTTGCACTTCCCACTGATTGCCATACATATAGCAAGGATGACGCTTTACAGAACAACTATTCTTTTTAAGAGCTTCCTGCCACAAAGAGCTTTCATATCAAAATATTGATAGAGAGGAAGATAAAGGGGAAATAAGTGAGTCTTCGTTGTCGTCATCATCATCATCATCATTTATACCCCGCCCATCTGGCTGAGTTTCCCCAGCCACTCTGGGCACCTTACAGCACATCAAAAATTGTAAAACATTAGACCTTAAAAATTTCCCAATACAACGTTGCCTTCAGGTGTCTTCTAAAAGTTAGATAGTTGTTTCTTTCCTTGACGTCTGATGGGAGGGCATTCCACAGGGCGGGCGCCACTACCGAGAAGGCCCTCTGCCTAGTCATACAACGTATGGGAAGCTGGTAAAATGCGGGCTAGACAATGCTACCATTCAGTGGATTTGTAACTGGCTTACTGACCGAACCCAAAGGGTGCTCATCAATGGCTCCTCCTCATCCTGGAGAGTAGTGACTAGTGGGGTGCCACAGGGTTCTGTCTTGGGCCCAGTCTTATTCAAGATCTTTATCAATGACTTGGATGATGGGCTTGAGGGCATCCTGAGCAAGTTTGCAGACGACACCAAATTGGGAGGGGTGGCTAACACCCCAGAGGACAGGATCACACTTCAGAATGACCTTAACAGATTAGACAACTGGGCCAAAGCAAACAAGATGAATTTTAACAAGGAGAAATGTAAGGTACTACACTTGGGCAGAAAAAATGAAAGGCACAAATACAGGATGGGTGACACCTGGCTTGAGAGCAGTACATGTGAAAAGGATCTAGGAGTCTTGGTAGACCACAAACTTGACCTGAGTCAACAGTGTGATGCAGCAGCTAAAAAAGCCAATGCAATTCTGGGCTGCATCAATAGGAGTATAGCATCTAGATCTAGGGAAGTAATAGTACCACTGTATTCTGCTCTGGTCAGACCTCACCTGGAGTACTGTGTCCAGTTCTGGGCACCACAGTTCAAGAACGATACTGACAAATTGGAACGTGTCCAGAGGAGGGCAACCAAAATGGCCAAAGGCCTGGAAACGATGCCTTATGAGGAACGGCTTAGGGAGCTGGGTATGTTTAGCCTGGAGAAGAGAAGGTTAAGGGGTGATACTATAGCCATGTTCAAATATATGAAAGGATGTCATATGGAGGAGGGAGAAAGATTGTTTTCTGCTGCTCCAGAGAAGCGGACACGGAGCAATGGATTCAAACTTCAAGAAAGAAGATTCCACCTAAACATTAGGAAGAACTTCCTGACAGTAAGAGCTGTTCAGCAGTGGAATTTGCTACCAAGGAGTGTGGTGGAGTCTCCTTCTTTGGAGGTCTTTAAGCAGAGGCTTGACAGGCATATGTCAAGAATGCTTTGATGGTGTTTCCTGCTTGGCAGGGGGTTGGACTGGATGGCCCTTGTGGTCTCTTCCAACTCTATGATTCTATGAAATGATGTATTGTATCAGCCTCTTATATCCTTTTTATTAATGGTAGCTAGGCTAGAGAGATAGCTAACGCCTGGAAATTAGCAGAAACTATGACCCTGGAAGCAAGGCTCCATATCTGGAATATGGCCATGGTAGAGAAACTGACCTTCGCAATGAAACTGTCCAAAGCAAAAGCAAAGCTGGTGGATTCTGCTTCCCCTCCCCCGCTGTGGTCTGACACTCTTTTTTCTGGACTATATTAACATAACTGGGGGAAATTATACATTCTTTCCATTCTGAGACAAAAACTGACTTTCGACTCAAATAATAAATAAAATAATAAATAAAAATATCTGTCTCTTTGCTGCAAGAAGTAATGAATGCAATATAACTTGCTGAATTACCGGTAGGTACTCTTAATTGAATCTGGGAAGAGAGGGGTAAGATTTGGAGCAGGATGTTACCTACTTTTGATTTGATTTACCTGATCAATTTTCAGCTATGCCTTTTAGAGTGGTTCATTGATGTGCTGTGTTGTGTTTGGGTTTGTTTGTTTGTTTGTTTGTTTGTTTATTATCTGTCCTTCACACTAAGGTCTCAGAGCAGCTTACAGCCATGCGAACACAACACTGAAACAACTTACAATCACGGAAATGAGGCGAGTCCTGAAAAATATACATTTCAGGTGCCAAAGGCCAGGGTGAAGTGGCAGATATTCAGCATTCACTCAAAGTTGTATCATGAAGGTGCCAGGCACACCTCTTTCAAAGACCACAAGGGTAGCTGCCCACCTCTTCTGAAAGTTAGTTCTCAGCAGGGCCGGCTCTAAGGCAAGGCTGGGTGGCACGGGGCGCCACGCGGCTGCGCCCGCCCACCACAGTGGGAAATGGGGCAGGGGGCGTCGGAGCAATCCGCACCACGGCGCCAGAGCGCCTGATATGCTGAAGACGGCCCTGGTTCTCAGAATTTTGCCACTGTGTGCTGCTACCTTTGGGGACAAAATGGTTCCCCACCCTTGGTTTAACTAGCTCTACATTCTCTTATCAAGAGTGACCAATCCCCCTTCCTGCCATTGCTTGTCCCCTGCACCTCAACAGCAATTGAAATTCAAAGGTATAGGTAAAAATGCAAAGGACCCCTGGACGGTTAAGTCCAGTCAAAGGCAACTATGGGGTTACGGCGCTCATCTTGCTTTCAGGCCGAGGGAGCTGGCATTTGTCCACAGACAGCTTTCCGGGTCATGTGGCCAGCATGACTAAACCACTTCTGGTGCAACGGGACGCCGTGACAGAAACCAGAGTGCACGGAAACGCCGTTTACCTTCCCACCATAGCAGTACCTATTTATCTACTTGCACTGCAGTGCTTTCGAACTGCTAGGTTGGCAGGAGCTGGGACAGAGCAACGGGAGCTCACCCCATTGCGGAGATTCGAACCGCCGACCTTCTGATCGGCAAGCCCAAGAGGCTCAGTGGTTTAGACCACAGTGCCACCCACGTATACTCCCTTTGAGCATGGAGGTTCCATGGCTCACAAGCCTGGGGCCCTCTTAGTGGGTGGTTCCCTAGACCAGATGGCTGGGAGGTGGCTTGTTCTTGATGGGGTTGCAACACCCTCTAAAGGAGCATGTATCACAGCTTGGGGTTAGGTTACTTCCAGATCCTTTGCTGTCACTTGAGGCTCAGGTGGCCTCAGTGGCCCAGAGTACCTTCCTTCAGCTTGGGCTGGTGGCCCAGCTGCGCCCCTATCTGGACAGAGATAGCCTAAGTTCTGTTGTCTAGGCTCTGATAATCTCTAGGTTAGATTACTGCATAGCTGCCAAGTACCCCGTTTTCTCCAGGAAAACCCCGATTTTACTTACCTTTTCCCGGTGGTCCCCCGTATCACTTCATCTCCCATTTTTCTCCATTATTTTCTCCTGCCGACGGCCATTTTTTTTCTTTCCGACTTGCCCTTCTATGGGCACCAAAAATGGCCGCCGTCAGCTTCAAAAGTCGCATCTACGCATGTCCGGAAGTGCATAGACACGACTTCTGGTGTCGTTTTCGGCCATTTTTGGGCGGAGCAACACCGGAAGTTGCGTCGACACACTTCCTGACATGCGTACAAGCGATTTTCGAAGCCGGCGGCGGCCATTTTTTGGTTCCCATAGAAGGGCAAAGCGACACCGGAAGTTACGTCGACGCAGTGTCCGGTGTCACATGGCTGCCGGTCCCGGATTCTGCAGTCCGGGACTTGGAAGGTAAGGATTACTGCAACACGTTACACGTGGAGCTTCCTCTGAAGATGGTTCCAAAACTTCAGCTGGTGCAGAATTCAGCAGCCAGGTTCCTCACTGGGACAAGACAGTTTGAGCATATTACACTGATCCTGGCCCGATTGCACTGGCTGCCAATTAGTTTCCGGGCCCAATTCAAATTGCTGGTTTTGATCTATAAAGCCCTAAATGGCTCAGGACTCCAATACCTCAAGGACCACCTCTCCCCATATAAACTGCCCCGGATCCTGCAATAATCACCTGAGGCCTTTCCACAAGACGTCTTGAGGGTGACAACACAAGAACAGGCCTTTTCTGTAGTGGCTCCCCACTTGTGCAATGCTTTCCCCAGGGAGGCTCGTTTGGCACCTTCATTATATATATTTAGGCACTAGGAAAACCAGTGTTCATCTCCCAGGCCTTTGACTGATTAAACCAGGCATCCCCAAACTCGCCCCTCCAGATGTTTTGGGACTACAATTCCCATCATTCCTGACCACTAGGGATGATGGGAGTTGTAGTCCCAAAACATCTGGAGGGCCAAGTTTGGGGATGCCTGGATTCAACTATCTATGGGCTTTTAAACTGGGGTATATGTGCAGTCTTTTATTGGTTATTATGTTATATATTTTTGTGCTTTTATATTGTAAACCGCCCCATAATCCCCCAATAAAGGTCAGAATAGAAATTTGATTATTTAATAAATTTATAACTATAACTATAGTTATAACTGGAGACTGGTCTGTCTTCTAAGGATTGGTGAAATCACATTTTAAATTAAGGGCTTTACGTGCTGGTTTGCATTATTTATTACAGTACCTCGGTTTAAGTACACAATTGGTTCCGGAAGTCTGTACTTAACCTGAAGTGTACTTAACCTGAAGTGAACTTTCCCATTGAAAGTAATGGAAAGTGGATTAATCTGTTCCAGATGGGTCCGCAGAGTACTCAACCTGAAGCGTACTTAACCCGAAGTATGAGTGTAATTGGTTCTGGAAGTCCATACTTAACCTGAAGCGTACTTAACCTGAAGCAAACTTTCCCATTGAAAGTAATGGGAAAAGTGGATTAATCCGTTCCAGACGGGTCTGCGGAGTACTTAAACTGAAAGTACTCAAACCGAAGTGTACTTAAACCGAGGTATGACTGTATTATTATTTAGTCCCTTTTCTTACAAAATGACCCAAAGCAGCTTCCAAACCCAATATAAACACTAAAACCAATTACCACAAACCAACCAATGAAAAACTACTCCCCCCACCCACATCTCTACAAATAAAAAACAGGTCTTATAAGACTCGCCCCACTAAAAGAGGCAACAGGTATCACCTGATGGCTGCAACTTTCAAGTGATGGTTTGCATGTGTGAAAGGGAGACATCTCAGCTTTGATGTACAAGTACATGATCGTGCAGTTTCCATTATTGCTGACAGAGAGGGCTGCTCATTCATAGATAGCACCAGAGGGAAAAGAAGGGCCAAGGGTCCCCATAAGGAACTTGCCCACCCCACCCCTCTTTGCTGGACCGCTTGGTTTACTTATGTGCTCAGAATCCCCTTCTCCTTCAATAAAATGAATGATTAATATACACATTTTCTCACCCAGGTTCTTAAGTAGGTTTTAAAGAGGGAAGTTAAAAGAAGGCTAAAACTCATTTACATATCTTAAGAAAATAGTTCTAACCCCACCCCTTTTAGGGCAGGGGGGGAAAATGTATTTCCTGTTAAACAACAGCCCCCCTACAGCAATACACCATCAAAGAAAAAAGAGTTGTTATAAAAAAACATGAGAAGCGGTTAAGGTAAAGGGGGTTCACTCTGTGGGATGCAAAGGGTTAAGTGCAGTCAAGTCACAACAATCCCTAGATAGTCCACTTGGAGGACTGAGGAGGAGGATATGACTAAGCGTAGTTTCCTCTTCCTTCACATGCAAATGAGTTGAGGAAGTGGCAGATAAATCCTGAAGGAAACAGCCATTTTCCCTCTCTTGGACCAGACCTCTTGGACTACACATATCTTAGTGAGTCTCTCCCTCAAGGCCTCCAGCCTAGAGAGAGAGATGAGATGGAGTCTCACTTCTTATAAGTGAACTTCACAATGTATATATTACCTTTTAACTAAGCAAGTCTACCTCTTGAGTGTGCTGTACCTCGAGATGCTTGTAAGTAAACATCTTTTATACTTTTAAGAGCATTGTGTTGTGTCTTTTCTTTTAAGAGGGAAAAAGGGGAAATACCAGGAAAATACACTTTATTTTAGTGGCTTAAATCAAGCCTGCGCAAACGTTCTTCTGCTGTGTATTTTGAAAAAGGGGAATGTTTTACTCTGCTAAAGTTTTGTGCTTGCTAGCGCAAGCGGGGATAGGATATATTAAACAATATCTCCTCATCCACATTCCTGAACATTCCCACATAGGGTTATTGCGGCCCAGAGTTGCGTATTTTGTGTATTTTTGAAGGATTGATTTGGATTGTGATTTTGAACTCTGTAGGATTTTTCCAGTTAGGATTTCCTGGTTGAGCACATGGTCTCTTTGTTCTGCAGTGTGCTTGGGGGATTAACTACCCCTCCCCTCCCTCAGAGTTTACAGCACTGAGAAAGCTCAGAGGTAGTGAAGATATTTTTGAGATTTTGAATTTGATTTTTGAAAGATTTTTGAATTTTGGAAATTTTTGAAGTTTTAAGATGGCAAGCTCCAGTTTTGATAGTGAGGCAAGACCAAGTTTTATGCTGCTGGATGACAATAATTTTGTGCAGTGGAAGCAGCGCGTTTTAGTTTATCTTGCTGCTAGGCGTGTTCTGCAGGCCATTAAGGAAGAAAAGCCTACAGGAACCGATGCAGAAGCTTTAGCTAAGATAGAAGCTTGGAGTATTAAAAATGATGAAGCCAAGCACATAATTTTGAGCAGTTTGAGGAATGAGCATCTATCAATGATAAATTTTGAAGATGATGCATCTAAGATCCTAGAGGACATTGAACGCATTTATGCACAATCTACAGAGAGTTCCTATAGATACTTGTTGGATAAGTTACTCAAGTTGAAGATGAATTCTAGAGAAGAGTTTACAGAGCATTTTAAGAATTTTTCTGAGATTGTTCAAAGAATTGCCCTTACTCCCAGAGCCTTTGATGATGTGACTAAAGTAACGTTTATGCTTGCATCATTGGGACCTACGTTTGCTCCATTTAAAAGTATAATGGATCACACAAAGGATTTAACTTTTAATGAGCTTATCAACCATTTAAGAGAGGAATGCAGAGATAGCCTTGATTCTCAAGAAAGGAATCCAAGGAGGAAGGATAGCAGCTATGCATCCAAGCATTTTGGAAAGTCCAGACAGACATCTAGAGAAATAATTTGTTTTAAATGCAATGGAAAAAACCACATAGCAAGGAACTGCAAGAGTCAAAATGGGGATAAAGTTGAATCCCACCCCTCAAAACCACAAGGTGTTAAGAAGGGGAGTCATGAGCAAACCATGTTGATGCAGGAGAGGAGTTTAGCTGTCCAGGATTGTGAAAATAAGCGCAATAAGTGGATTCTTGACAGTGGAGCGAGTTCTCATTTCTGTTATGAAAAGGAGTATTTTAATGAGATTAATGGGGATGAAACCTCTGAAATTGAGATTGCTGATGGCAACATTGTAAAGGCAATTGGTTCAGGAACTGTGAATTTGAAATTCAACGTAAATCATGAAACAATTAATACTAAGATAACTGAAGTTAAGTTTGCACCAAAGCTTAATTGCAACTTACTCAGCGTGTCCAGTTTGGACAGGAAAGGTTTTAAAATTACATTTGAAAAAGGACAATGTATTGTGACTAAGCATGATGAAGTTTATGTTCAAGGCACACTAAAGGATGGTGTATATGAGCTTAATGTTTCAGAGAACCAGCAGAACCAGTCTGCAAAGGTGGCGCAACCAAGTCAAAAGGACGAAGGAAGTCTGGAACTCTGGCACAAGAGACTTGGACACAGAGACACCAACGTTATTCTGGAACTACAGAAAGGTGATCTTGTGAGAGGTCTGCAGGTAAAGCAAAGCAACACAAATACACCAACATCAAAATGTATAACTTGTGTTAGTGAGAAAGCAACTAAACCTTCTTTCCCACGTTGTGCAGAGAAGAGAAGCACTAAAGTATTGGACATTGTCCATACAGATCTATGTGGACCAATGAATGTGTCTTCTCTAGGAGGTAATAAATATATTTTGATATTTTTGGACGATTTCTCGAGATTCTGCGTAGCCTACTTTATCAAGGAGAAGAGTGAGACAGTGGAATTGTTCAGGGACTATCTTAACATGGTCAAGAACAAGTTCCAGCGAGCCCCTTCCATTTTAATGTCCGATAATGGTGGGGAATTTTGTTCACATGAGATGCAGGCCGTCATGGCTAGAGAAGGCATATCACACGTGACCACAGTTGCCTACACACCCCAACAAAACTCAATTGCAGAGAGGAAATTTAGATCCATTTTGGAAATGACAAGGTGCATGCTAAAGGAAGCTAACTTGTCACACAGGCTGTGGGGTGAAGCGGCTCGTTGCTCAGTCTATCTTCAGAACAGACTGCCCACAAAAGGCGCAGAGCGCACACCATTTGAACTTTGGCATGGAAAAGCCCCAAATTTGTCACATATACGTGTATTTGGAAGTTTGTGCTACTATCATGTGCCCAAGGAGCACAGACACAAACTTGATTCCAGAGCGAAGGCAGGGATCCTAGTTGGGTACGCTTCTGGAGGAAAAGGATATAGAGTCTTGGATCCGCAAACTGGCAAGACAAGTTCGCAGCATGTAATTTACTTCGATGAGCAAGGCAAAGTTGATACAAAGGACACTGCCATTGATTGTTCCAAGGAGCCACAGGATGAGGAATTTGTGATTTTTCCTTTTGAACCAATACAAAGTACTAATCCAACTTCTAGTGTCGTAGCACCCCCTATAGGTGACACCCGAGAAGACGTGGAGGTCCAGGCCCCTGGCAGCACCAGAGACGAAGATGATGACGAGCAGCTGTATGGGGATATGCCACTGCTGGAGGAGGATGAGGAAGCTGATGCGGTCGAAAGACCAGAGGTCAGACGCTCATCCAGAACCAACAGAGGTGTTCCACCATTACGGCTGTCCTACCTTACAAGGTCGGCGTCTCCACAGGAACCTTCCAAATGGGAAGAGATAGAGAGGATGCCACCAGATGAAGCCAGTCTCTGGAGGAAAGCTGCTCAGGAGGAGATAGATGCACTTCATCGGAACAGGACCTGGACACTCACAGAACTACCTCCTGGTAAGGAAGCAATTGGAAGTAAATGGGTGTTCAAGGTTAAAAAGGGTTCAGAAGGGGAGGTGCAACGCTACAAAGCTAGGCTTGTGGCACAAGGTTTTTCCCAGAAGTATGGAGAGGATTACGATCAAGTGTTTGCACCGACAGTTCGATACAGCAGTGTCAGACTACTTTTAAGTATTGCAGCATCTAAGCAAATGTCAGTTTACCATATTGACATTGCGACAGCCTTTCTTCACGGCGAAATTTCTGAGCAGATTTATATGAAGCAGCCCAAAGGTTTCATTAAACCAAATGAGGCACATCTAGTGTGCAAGCTGCAGAAAGGACTTTATGGTTTGAAGCAAGCAGCGAGGGCTTGGAACCAGAAACTCCATGAGATGCTGGTGCAGCTTGGGTACAAGCAAGGGACTGCTGATAAGTGCTTGTACACCAAACAAAGGAATGGACAGTTTTCGTACATTTTAGCCTTTGTTGACGACCTTTTAATTTCTACGTCAAATGAGAAAGACTATAAAGACATAGTCAAACACCTCAACAGGGAAGTAGAGGTCAAGGAACTTGGAAAAGTGAAATACTACTTGGGAATTCAAGTTGAGAGAGAAGAGGATGGATCGTTCTTACTCAGCCAAAGGCAAAAGATAACTGAACTGATTGAAAGCATGCAGATGCAGGACGCACACCCAGTTGCGACACCGATGGCCACAGACTTCTTGAAGAATCAACAAGGTTCGAAGTTGCTGCCAAACAACACGCAATACAGGTCAGCGATTGGCAAACTTTTGTATTTGGTTACCACATGCAGACCTGACCTGGCAAGTGCAGTGGGGATCCTAAGTAGGAAAGTAAGTTGTCCCACTGAGCATGATTGGGCTGGAGTTAAGAGGGTTGTTCGTTATCTAAAGGGAACCATGGACTGTAAATTAAAACTGCCAGCTGTCAGAGACCCTAAACTGCTTGGGTACACTGATGCGGATTGGGCTGGGGACAATAAGGATTATAAATCCACAAGTGGCTATGTTTTTATGTATGGGGACGGAGCTATTGCATGGGGCAGCTATAAACAGAAATGTGTAGCTTTATCGTCCACAGAATTTGAGTACATTGCGGCTTCGGAAGCTTGCAGAGAGATCCCCTGGCTGGATCAGCTCCTGAAGGACTTTGGCGTGCCAAGAACGGGACCTGTCAGCTTGATGGAGGACAATCAGAGCAGTATGAAGCTGACACAAAGTGAAAAGTTCCTTGCACGCACCAAACACATTGGGGTCAGGTACCACTACATACGCCAGGTGATCGAGGATGGACTTGTTGAAATGTGTTACTGCAACACTGACCAGATGACTGCAGATGTCCTAACAAAGCCCCTGCCAAGAGAGAAGTTCCAGGATCTTCGTGGCAAGCTGGGACTCTTGGGTGGTTGATTAAAGTTATTTATGTATGTTTTTGTGTATGTTGTGAATTGCCTGAGAAGGGGTTTGTGGGATGCAAAGGGTTAAGTGCAGTCAAGTCACAACAATCCCTAGATAGTCCACTTGGAGGACTGAGGAGGAGGATATGACTAAGCGTAGTTTCCTCTTCCTTCACATGCAAATGAGTTGAGGAAGTGGCAGATAAATCCTGAAGGAAACAGCCATTTTCCCTCTCTTGGACCAGACCTCTTGGACTACACATATCTTAGTGAGTCTCTCCCTCAAGGCCTCCAGCCTAGAGAGAGAGATGAGATGGAGTCTCACTTCTTATAAGTGAACTTCACAATGTATATATTACCTTTTAACTAAGCAAGTCTACCTCTTGAGTGTGCTGTACCTCGAGATGCTTGTAAGTAAACATCTTTTATACTTTTAAGAGCATTGTGTTGTGTCTTTTCTTTTAAGAGGGAAAAAGGGGAAATACCAGGAAAATACACTTTATTTTAGTGGCTTAAATCAAGCCTGCGCAAACGTTCTTCTGCTGTGTATTTTGAAAAAGGGGAATGTTTTACTCTGCTAAAGTTTTGTGCTTGCTAGCGCAAGCGGGGATAGGATATATTAAACAATATCTCCTCATCCACATTCCTGAACATTCCCACACACTCTGCGCTCAAGCGACCAGCTCAGACCAAGCCTTGGTCTGAGGAAAAGGATGCGGCTCCGCGACGGAGCATCTGTCCTGCATGCAGAAGGGCTGGGAGAGACTCCCCGCCTGAAATCCTGGGGAACCAGATGGACTGTCTTCCGTACAAGCTTCCTATGTCCCGTGTTGAGGAGGATGGGGGCTGTCTGTAACGCGAGATGGGTCATTCTGCCTTTCTCATAAAGAAAGGGGGGTGGAATCTGGCACGCGCGACAAGGCTCGCCCCTTGGCAAACGGCGCAGGTTGCTGGAAATGCAGCCCATGCGTAAAACGCCCACCCCAATCTTTTCCTCCCCTGTGGGCTGAAACCACTAAGCCGCACTACCTTTCCCCTTCCCACCCTTCCTGTTCCAAGCCTCTCTTCTTTCCCTGTGCCTTCCCAGAAGCCTCTGCTCCGACCTCCCCGGCGGCTCCGGCTGCCCAGCCCGCCTTGACCTCGCCCCCCCTGCGCCACCACCACCGGCCTCCTTGACAGCGCTTCGCGGGGAAGCGCGCCTTGGCGCTGCTGCAGACCCCGGGCCAGCGCAGCCCTGAAACCCAAGCCCTCTGTGCGAAGGGCGGAGGGGAGCAGATCGCGAGAACCTGATAGCTGGAAACTCTAGTCCTCTCCAAAAGCTCCCTGGACGTCTCGGGGACGGATCAGGAGTCCGCCGAGCGCCAGCGAGTCGCCAGGCAGGGTGTAAACGTTAAATGTTCGCTATTTGTTCCAGGAGATTGGCATGAAAGTCGAGTCCCCTCGGCCTTTTCCCCGCCTCCTCCTCCTCTTTCCTTCTCTCTCTCCCCCACCTCGGATCTCACAAACACTCATTCATTAAGGACTTTAATAACCCTGCCGGCTAATAACAGCCCCGATTCTTTGCGCGCGCCTCCGCCTCCCCGCCCAGCACCAAATGTCCAGACACCGAGGAGGCAGAGCGAGGAAGAATGGAAAAGGATCTCCCTCGCGCGCTCTCGCCTTTCCCATTTACTCCAACTTTAATCTCTCTCGCCCGCTTTTGCCTATGCGTGTGGGTGGTGCGTCCATTTGCAGAGGCGTTAGTCAGTTTGCAGTTGTTAGGTGTTTTTTTTAAAAAAAAAAAAAGAAAAGAAAAGCCCACAAGACAGAGAGGCTGTCTTCCGTGGCACCTTAAAGGCTGGAGCCCACTTTGTCTATCGCTTGGCGGTCCTCAGAGAGAGGTAGATTACACACACGGTGCAAAAAGTGCATGGTGTAAAAGTTGGAGTTTAATGGCAAAAGACTGTTGAGGGGTTCCTTTGCGGGTCTGTTCTGCATTATGTCCTTGGCGGAGTAATAGCGGGTTAGTAGTGGATCGATGACTAGCAGTCCACACAAGTGTTCCCTCTTTATTAGCTGCGATGCAATATATAGATTTGCGCAAGGGCATTGTGATGTGTGCAGTTGTGCTTTCCATCCTCTCCCTTTCCATTCATTTTCACAGCTGCCACACACAGGGTCGACCTTTTCATTGTGCTATATCTCAGCAGCCCAAAGTTCTCATTCCTGGACAGTCCCTGCTAGTTCTGTACACAACACGTGGTTAGGGTTTCTTGCCCTAGTGTGCTTCACTGTACAGTGTACAGCAGGGTTAAGAAACCGGAATCCCTCCAGATGTTGTTGAACTCCCAATTCCCAATTCCTGGAGCACCGCAGTTCTCCACCCACCCCCACTTTACACACATCCTTGTGTTGAACCACAGCTCGCATTTCACGGAATCGTAGAACACCAGAGTTGAAAGGGACCACGGGGGTCATCTAGCCCAACCCCCTGCAATGCAGGAATCTTTTGCCCAGTGTCGCAAAAGTTGAACCCACAACTTCTATGCTCATCTTCCCAGTCTGGAGAGATCCCTTTGGAGCACAATCACACTCACATTTTCCTTTTCTTACCATGAATAATTTTGTGTGGTCTCTAAACATGGCTGCCGCCCCGTTTGCCTCTAACTCGAGGTCGCCATTCGCCAACCTGGTGCCCTCCAGCTATTTCAAACTACATCTCCCACAGCTGCCTGGGGCTCATGGGAACTATAAAGTTCAAAATACATAATTCTGAACAAGTTGAAATGCATGAGTCCAAACACAAATCCTTGGGGCACCCCACTTCTTACATCTTTCTGAGGTGAGAACTGCCCATTTATTCTTTTTCTCTGCTTCCTGTTAGGATTTCAGCTTCTGCCCCATTACTACTAAGTTTATTCAAAAGCCTTTACTTAAGAACTTCGACATCAGCTTTATGAAAGTCCAAGCAAGCAGTATATCTCAGATATCCCTATCAAAATGCTTATTGACACTCACCCCGCAAAAAAAACTCTAAAAGGTTAGTCAAATAGGAATTATCTTTGCAGAAGCCATGCTGATGAAGGCCCCAGTCTGACCAAAACTGGGCCCTTTTAACCACCTGATCCCTTTTAACAGAAGCAGGCCCCATCCTTTCAAACGGCCTTACTCCCAAGTAAAAGCATATAAGATTTCAACCACAGATAGCAATGTGAAAGATTACTGAAAGGAAAAAACGTGTGTGTTTTCTTGATTTCAATCGAGTGTTTATTCTCAAACAGGCAACTTCATTGATTTCAGTTAAATCTATTTCCCCCCCCAAAAAAAAGTTTGTGAGGACTGCAGCCTTAAATCGCCCCAATAAAATCAATGTGGCAGTCAGAGTCCTTCGTTCAGTCTAGATATTTAGTCCAGTGTCTTTAAGATGAATGTTCGGTACATAAATATATATGTATCACTGATCATAAGATATAAACTAGGTTCTAAGTGAGTTTTCAAATGACTAATTCCCATTCAACAATGCAATAAACAGATATATTTTCTGCAATCAGTGGCAAAGGTTTCCTTGCCCTGCTTAGATGCCACCCAGTAATAGGCTGAGTTACTAAAAACGGGACCTTTTACTTTCACTCAGTATTGGGCCCCACCCAGCGAAAGTGAAACTGTCTCCATTCCTAAGGAGTCCAGGGGCTTAAATCTCTGCGGTTAAACGCAACAGAACTTAAGGGTTCTGTACCCACTTACTCGTGAGTAAGCCCTATTGAGCCCAAAAGGGCTTCCTTCTGAGTAAAACATATACGTAAAACGTCATCGCAAGGCTGAAATCCAACACCTGCTTACCTGGGAGTGAGCCCCACTGAATTCAATGGGATTTACTTCTGAGAAGACATGGGGAGGATTGCATCGTTAAAGTGTCCCTCTGTGACTGGATCGAGTCCAAGCAAGCGTTTCTGTATTAGGATCGAGAGGCGGTTCATCTTAAATATGCGTGCGAACTCGTCGTCAGACTTTTAAAATTACTTTTTTAAAAGAAATATCCGGTGCAAAGTTTTCCTTTAGAGTGTTTTGGAGGAGAATAAAATCCGAAGGGAAAAGTTGTAAACTGCTTTGATTTTTTTCTTTGATAAAGCGGTATATATTTATTTAATAAAGAAATAAGAGCGACGATTCTCCACACCACCGTTTCCTTAGCCTGGTTCCGCCCCTTCTGCCTCTTAATGTGACTACTCGAGAAAAAACGGTGTGTGATGCGTTCTCCCCAGTCCTCTAAGCCAGGCAGGCACGGGAGAACCTTTGGGCTCCAGATGTTGATGAACCAATTCCCATCCTCCCAGGCCATTGGCTAGGCTGGCTGGCTGGTGCTGGCGGGAGTTGTAGTTCAGCAACACCTGGAGGGCCAAAGGTTCCCCATGCCTGCTCAGTCTAAAGCAGGCATCCGCAAACTTCGACCCTCCAGATGTTTTGGACTACAATTCCCATCTCCCCCGGCCACTGGTCCTGTTAGCTAGGGATCATGGGAGTTGTAGGCCAAAACATCTGGAGGGCCGCAGTTTGGGGGTGCCTGGTCTAAAGCAATTGCATTTCCTTCCACACCAGCCCCATCTCAGTTCATGAATGCAAATTCATTCCTCGTGAGGCTGCTTTCGGGACAGTTAATTCCAGTCACTTAGAAAGTTGGTAGCTTGATCCTACTAGAACCGAGGCGGTTGAGTTTAAGCCAGTACTCAGTATGGTTGCGATCTCTACACCAGTCAAATTCACAGCACAGTTGGTGATTATTGCCGCTGTTAGATCTCTCAGTGGGTTTAGCGCTGTCCAGACTTCTATAATTGGGTTAAAAAACAGGTCTCAGTCACCAAATGGCTTACAATCACATTTTTGTTGTTTCTTTTCCCTTAGAAAAAAGGAGACTTCGGTTTCATCCCAAGCATTTCATGTTAACTGGTTTATACTCCTTGTGTTTTTTTTAAATGTGATCCATTGACCCAAGGCAGGAGATGTAGGATCGGGATTATTTAGGATTATATAGGAATCCACTTAATTCTGTATATTACTCCTCTGAGTGATGGTTCTTGTTTCTTTCTTTTTTGAACGGGGTAGATTTCCAACCCCCACCCCGCTCCAATTTTCGTCTAGGGCTAAGCGGATTCGATTCCACCTTAGCTATGGCCAAGACCGAAATCGGATGAGGCCCGGAACTCCAGATTCATTAATGCAGAGTAAAAGAACATTGGTCCGGATAGGTTCCGAATTAAACCCTTGGTGGTGAAGGCAGGGGCGGATGGTGTCAGGAAGTGCAGGTGGGTTCATCGGAAGTTGCGTTTTGAGCCTACTCAATTGGACCCATCGGTTTCAATAGAATTAAACAGGTTTAATTTAAATGCAAGTCCTTCGGGTGAAAGGGTTTAATATGAGGAATCACTGAGGTACCCACATGAAAGGCAGTAAGTTCTCCTGCCGAGCTCCAATGCACTGACTTAACTTTCGATAAATGAGTTTTGAGCTGGCACGCACGCTAGTGGGGGTTGCCCTGGTTGTGTGGGCGTCTGGAAAGTAAAATGCCTTGAATTTAATCTGCGTTTCACCCGCGACATTTCCCCTATAACAGCGTACAATGGCACTGGAGGAGTCCTGAGGAGTTCAACCTCCGGGTAAAACGTGCACGTCCTTGGCGGGGAAACGTCACGCGAGAAGGCAGCTCTGAAGAGAATGGAATGCTCGTGGCTGGGAACCTGTGTCCCTCTGCTGTTGGACTGCCACCTCCCTCAACCCCAGTCAGCACGACCAATGGGTTGTAGTTCAACAACGTCTGAAAGGGCACAGATTCGAGAGCCGAAAACGTGCATCCTCCGGACTACTGGAACAGCCTCTTAAACTTGTCCCTTTGATGGCCATCCCAAGTGGGAAAGGCCCAGCGGCGGGGTTTGCTCGTCGCGGGACCATTCACACGTGCAAGTCAACACCCGAGAATGACGCCGTCAAGTGTGAACCAACCCCTAGCCCTAGTATTTTCTTTCCAGTCCCGGGAGCGTTTGGGTCTCCGTCTTACCTGGAAATGTCCCACTAAGACAAAACTTCGCTGCTCTGTGGATGCACATCAAAGGAAACATAGTGAGGTATTATTTCTCTCGTTCAATGATCGGGTGGCGCCTGATAGCGGGTGACGATCAACCTTAGCCATGCTCAGAGTGTTAAATTGTCCATTGATTTCAATGGGCCCATTCTGAGTGTGTCTAACGTTAGGTCTCGTCCAAAGTCTTCCTCCCATTTTGTCTGTGGGGAAGGACTCTCCTATTCTCCCGTGTGTTCATTCACGCTCCCCCCACCCACCCCTCTCCCTTTTTGAAATTTTCTAGTAAGAGGGTGGTGGTGTTTTCTTTCTTTCTTTCTTTTTTAATGAACGGCAGATGTGAGATATTCAATATCCTATCGGGGACGGTCATAATATTGGAAGAGAAGGGGGGGGAAGCTTGCCAGCATCTGAAGACCCAAACTGCAGGCAAAACAAAGGGCGGGGGGAAGAGGGAGAGGAGGGGAGGGGAGAAAGACCGGGAGATGCTCATCAGCTAATTACAACTGCAAATATTATGCAAATGGCGCTTGGCAGCGCAACCGAGGAGGCGAGTTTAAGAGCGGAGATAATGCGAGAAAATGAAACAGGCATCCAAGCGCGGGAAAACGTCCAGGAGGATAGGTCCTCTGTGAGTCGCGGTGGGGGGATATTGCCTTTGTGGGTTTTGATTAAAGATTATCTAAATTCTATCTAGTTATATTGCACCTGGTATGTACCACAGAGGATGCAAATGCGCACAGGTATGTTGTGAATGCCATACCCATATTTGCAATACTGTGCATGGCACAGTCATTAAATACCGTAATCTATGCAAAGGGCAACCGAAACCAAAGGATCTGGAACATCTCCCCTGTGAGAAATGGTCCCAGGACTTTTGATTTTAGGGGGGGAAGGGGAAGACGTGGTTGAACTGCAAGATGCAAGCTGGCACTCCTGAGTGGGAGAAAGTGGATAGAGATCAGTTATTGTTGTTTTCTCTCTCTGATCCTAGAGCTTCCCCTAGTTAAACTACGAGGATTTGCTCCCAGAAGAGGTGAGGGCCACCAGCTAAAGATGTCTTTTAAAGTCAAGTTGACAAATTAATGGAGGACATGCCAGCCTGCATAGCTCAATTGGTTAGGGCATGGGGCTGATAATAGCAAGGTTGCGAGTTCGATCCTCATAATGGGACAGTTGCATATTCCTGTGTTGCAGAGGGTCCCTTCCAACTCTACAATTCTGTGACAACGCTATCGGTGGTTACAAGCCTGTGGCTGTGTCCCACCTTCGCTGTCACAGAAGCATTAGGCCTCTGGGAAATACTAGTGGAGAGAGAGTGCTGTTGCGCTCAGATGCTACTTCTGAGCTTCCCATTGCCCTCTGGCTGGCCACAGTGAGAAGAAGAGGCTGGGCTTGGTGGGCCTTTAGTCTGACCCAGTTATAGGGCTCTGCTAACGCACCATATGGGAACAGTATGGAGCTGGAAAGGGGGCAGAAACAAAAAACCAGCATGTTAAGGGAGGCTCGTTTAATTTCATTGTACACAGGTTGGATAATGACAATAAAGGTATTATTATTATTATTATTATTATTATTATTTTAATTAAAAGGCTGCAGACTATTCTGGCTCTTGTTTGTTTAGAGGTAGGAGATGGCACAGCTTTTACAAAATTATGTATAGCGAAGATAAAGGAACTTGGCTTCTCCCGATGAAGCTGGATGGTTAGAAGGCTCAGGGCAGACAGGAGGAAGTACCGTAATAGCTTCACATAGCGCGAAGTTAAACTATGGAACTCCCTGCTCCAAGATGTGATGAGGGTCAGCATCCTGGATGACTTTAAAAGGGGAATCTACAGAGTCACGGGGGAGGAGGCTATTGATACCAGTCATGATAGCTATAGGTTCCTTCTGGGACCAGAGGGAACATACCATTAACAATAAATAATAATAATAATAATAATAATAATAATAATAATAATAATAATAATAATAATTTTATTATACCCTGCCCTTCTGTCTGGGTTGCCCCAGCCACTCTGGAAGGCTTCCAGCACATATAAAAACATAATAAACTCTAGTTGCTAGGAAATGTGATTGTGGAGAGTGCTGTTGACCTCATGGAGTCACACAAAGATGTAGACTTCCCTACATACACATACACGCAAGGTACGGATATAAGGGCATCATACAGTCAGACGACACAATCCTGTGCATGTTGACTCAGCTATGCTGAGTGAGAATGTCCCAAGGCTTGTACGGTAGTCAATGTTAAGCCCCGCTGATTTCAGTGGGAGAGGTTAAGCCAACAGAGAGATAAACCAAATGTGCTCAATGACACTAGTGTGCCTGGATTTAAGCTGCCCCAGGCCCTGACCGGAAGCACATTTACTTGGTAATGAATTCCACGGAAATCAATTGGATTTACTGCCCAATATTTTGAAGCAGGGTGCTAGTCCACGTGATTTCAACCATTCGGAATTCACTAGGTTGTGGATCAGGCCAATATTCTGAACACACGTGTCAGTACTTGAAAAATACTTTTTGCAAATACTGTACTGTAATGGCTTCCCTTGGGATTGTGTGTGTGTGTGTGTGTGTGTGTGTGTGTGTGTGTGTGTGTGTGTGTGTAACACAATCTATGCATGCGATCCAAAGTAACATCTAAGATTGTTGTTGTTGTTTAGTCGTTTAGTCGTGTCCGACTCTTCCTGACCCCATTGACCAGAGCACGCCAGGCACTCCTGTCTTCCACTGCCTCCCGCAGTTTGGTCAAACTCATGTTGAGAACACTTCGAGAACACTGCCCAACCATCTCGTCCTCTGTCGTCCCCTTCTCCTAGTGCCCTCAATCTTTCCCAACATCAGGGTCTTTTCCAAGGATTCTTCTCTTCTCATGAGGTGGCCAAAGTATTGGAGCCTCAGCTTCAGGATCTGTCCTTCCAGGGAGCACTCAGGGCTGATTTCCTTCAGAATGGATAGGTTTGATCTTCTTGCAGTCCATGGGACTCTCAAGAGTCTCCTCCAGCACCATAATTCAAAAGCATACATTCTTCGGCGATCAGCCTTCTTTATGGTCCATCTCTCACTTCCATACACCACTACTGGGAAAACCATAGCTTTAACTATACGGACCTTTGTCGGCAAGGTGATGTCTCTGCTTTTTAAGATGCTGTCTAGGTTTGTCATTATCTAAGATACCTTAGCTTGAATCCATGGTTTTGACTTGAAATTGCTTGGGGAGGAATGAAAAAAATCACAGAACATATTTCCTAGAAAACCTTCCTGAGCAACAATCAGGGATCAAACACTCCTCGCTCACTTACGTACTTGGGAGTAGCTTCCACTGAACTCCGCGGAACCTAAGCGCACCTAGGCAGATTGCTCTGTAAACGCGGAGATCCTTTGTTTACAAGTAAACAAGTAAGCGAACAGAAGCGATCACCATCCCTCATGGGTGGGGGAAGAGAGGAGGATCAGCTCAATCTTCCGCTTTGAAAAAGGAGCGTGAGATTATTATCCTCCTTCCCTATGTGTCTCCCCCCCAGCCAGCCCCTCACCCTTCGAGGAAGCTCTTTTTTTTTCTTTGATGCTCGCACGCGCGCCTGCTTGGAGAGACAAGGCGCGCGTGGGTTGGAGAGCGCTGGGAAGCCTCCAGCAATCAAGCCCATAATAATTCCGATTGGATGCTTTTTAGAAGGGAGCTGGCAAAGGGACGCCGTGCGTTAGGGAGCCTGACACCTTTCTTCTGCCGAGACTGGGGAAGCAAAACACACAGGGCCCAGCCGAAGCACCTCTTACGAGGCTGACATGAGCTTGGGCGCGTTTCAAATGCGCACCGGCCAATTTAGAACCAGCCTTGATCCGGAGGCGTCAAGGGCAACTCAGGAGGGGGAATTGGAAAGGGCAACGAGCCCGCCGCCCCTCCCTTCCAAAAAAGAAAAAGAAAAAAACCCCTACCCACCAATTTTGGAATCGAGCCGAGAAATTCCCCCTCGCCCACTCCCCGCCACCGAATTGCCGAATTGCAAACGACAAAGATGCTTTTTAAAACAGGGAATTCCTACTGCACGGTTAACCAACGACACAGAGGAAGTAAACAAGGCATCAGCTTATCTGAGGTGGGCTAAATATAGGGACGTCGTGATCGCGGGTGGGTGTTAGGAAAATAAAGATTCCTTTTCAGAGACGTTTGGCCTCGATCCCTCCTCGGGAGTAAGTCTCACCGAAACCAGTGAGGTCCCCAGCAGCAAATGGAACTGCAGTGCAGCCCCTAAACACGCCCACTAGAGAGTAAGCTTCCTCTGGACTTATTCCTGATTAAACAGGGGTAGGATCCGGCTTCACCAAAGCGGCTTTCCTCTTTTTTGGGGTGAGCTGGTGGCCCTTTGAACGTGTCGCTAACTGTCAACAGATTCCAGCGCTCTCCCCATCCCTTTTCCGATTTGCACGCATATAATTTCAGGGGAATACCTCTTTAAGCCTTGGCAAACGAAAAACAAACACGTCTCCGCGTTCATTTGCATACAAAGCAGCCAAAAGATTTGCTTCAACGAATTGGGGGGGGGGAGAGAAAGAGAGTGAGAGAGAAGAGGGGAGGGCAGGGGTCCTGATTTATAAACAACAATGAAATCGGTCGTCCAAATGGCGAATCGATTTTTTTCCCC
The DNA here is from genome assembly GCF_965207765.1 of Zootoca vivipara. NCBI lineage: Eukaryota > Metazoa > Chordata > Lepidosauria > Squamata > Lacertidae > Zootoca > Zootoca vivipara. The sequence goes on along the minus strand of NC_142592.1, from coordinate 63,533,134 downwards.
TGTTGGTTTTCTGCACGTGTCTTGTGTTTGGGGAGGGGGGTATATGAGGGTGGGAGGGGATGAATAAGGAAAGAAAAAAGTATATAGACAATCACATTTTTATATATAAAAAAGATGCAAATTCCATCTTATCTCAACTTGGCTCTGTGCTTTCCTATATATATATATATATATATATATATATATATATATATATATATATATATATATATATATATATAGCCAATCGAATTTTTTTTGCTTCATATATGTGCGCGGGAGGTGTGTAGTAAAAGGAGGGGAAAACCCTATACATTTATTTTTTATTCTTTAACAGATGCAAATTTCATCTTATCTTAACTTGGCTTTGTGATATGTGTGTGTATATGTGCGCCCCTTCAAACCCCCCTTCCGTAAAGTAAATAATGAAAAATTTAAACCCTTCTCCGTTCTGAGAACATAAGCGAGTCGATTTTGCTAATTTCGTGCTGAAATTGACACATTAATTAAAGAAGCAGTGAACATCTCGGTTTGGGGTATATCAGATCTATTTTATATTTTCCCCAATTAAATTTTGCTTTTAAAAAAAGGAAGCAGTTTTTGCTGTCCCCAAAAAAGGGGGAAGAGTGGGGGGGTGGGGGAGAAAAAAAAAGGGCTCCTTCTTTTTCACAACGTTCCCCATCGCTTTCTGCCATCAGATCCATTGTGATGTATTAGATGCAATAAATTATCCCAAGTAACAAAACATTGGAAGCTGAAAGGTTGATAATCTGGAAACCAGAGATAAGAATTCATTATTCTGAATCATTATGAATCCAGCGTTGCCTCTGACTCCTTTCTTAATCAGCTCCTCTGATCCTGGATATGTGAGCGGCAAAGATAAGGACGAAATCATTTATAATTCTTCACCTCGCCTAATATTTTAAAATAAAGTCAGAGGCAAGGAAACGTCATAAAACACACGCGCCCGCACACGCGCGCACGCTCTCTCTCTCTCTCTCTCTCTCTCTCACACACACACACACACACACAGAGAGAGAGAGAGAGAGAGAGAGAGAGAGAGAGAGAGAGAGAGAGAGAGAGAGAGAGAGAGAGAGAGAGAGAAGCAGGGCAAGAGGCGAAGAGATGGCAGGCTCAGAATGAAAAATCACTTCGACGTTATTTGAGCCCAACAGTAAGATTTAATTAACACTGCTGTCCCCACCCACTTATTCGCCACCCTCCCTCGATACAAACGTGCACTTATTTACACGTGTATTGGGAACCGAAATTTTAAATAAGACGAGACATATTTTTTTTCAAGAGAGGGGATTTTCAAGTGTGCGTTTCTATTTGTAGGAAATCTATAGCTACCTTCATTTATTCCAAAGGCATTGATTTAAAGACACAAGCACAAATTATTATTATTATTATTATTATTTTAGAATCCTCCATTTCTCCAATAGTAGACATGTTTAAATTCTAGGTCTAACGGAAATCATTTCTAAAGGCACAGACATAAAAGCAACGAATCGATGGTGGGAAGAGAAGTAGCGGGAGAATAGTGATAAGGGGGTAGGGATCGTGGCAGAATTTAAAACAGCCTGCGATCCAGTGGGGTCGATCTGCTGCGCGAGCCCCGTTGATATGAATGGGAATAATTCAGTTCCAATGGAATCGAGAGCTGGTCCTCGTTCCCCATCCATCACAGTGCTTGTGATAGCAGAGAGTGAAAGGATTTCATCTCGGTATGTGCTTCACCATAACACGTGCGTGCGCCGGTTTGGGAGGAAAAGTTGCACTCAGTTGGCGGCGGCCCTTTTACAAAGTGAAGGAACCCCTGAAAACTCTTATGGAACGATTGCCATAACGGGTGGTCCGGCAACGTAGGAAAGGAAGACGGCCTCGTTCAGGCGATTGTGACTGAGCTTATTGGATGGCGAGAAGGCGAATGCACACGACCACATTTCACGAAGCTAGTGGAGACCTGGTTCTGGAACAACCGGGGACGCGGTGAAAAAAATCAGTGGAGGGCCGTGTGTGTGTGTGTGTGTGTGTGTGTAGGCTTACCTTTAAGCAATACACTGGGGATCAGGCCCCTAAGCCCCTTCCCCACGAACATGCTACACGTGAGAGTTACACGGATTTCTGAGAGTCTCTCCAATCCAGGCCTAAGGCTCTCGCCCTCCCGTGCCGGCACACTTTCTCAGGAGCCCGTGGTACTGAACTCAGTGGGACTTACCGCCGAGTAAACATGCAGGGCCTCACACAGAGTCCCAATCTCGCTGCTCTAGTTAACGGTGGCGCCAGGATCGTGGCTTTTACACCGGAATCCCTCGCGCTCTCTCTCGCGCGAGCCCCCGCACATACACACGTGTGCGTTGCTGTGAAAAAGAGATCACCCTCACCCCCAGAAAACACGAATCCTATTCTATTACAGTATTTCTAAGCCAATGATCTACCACAATCAAACATCTACGCTCCAGCCATCCATCTAACTCGGGAGAGGGACTTAAATTGGTCCTCTTTCGTTTCAAGCCACGTCAGTAACCTTTGAATCGCTGCCAAAGCTTTCGGAGGGCTCTCTGTGTCTGTGTGAACGGAGGAGGAGAGCCACGTGGCTGCTTTCTGCTAGTACTAAGGGAGAAGCCGACCTCGGTGGGCTCGGTTCGGAGGCTGAGGAAGAACCCCCATATATTTTTGGGTGGGTGGGAAGGGCGGGGGATGGATGGATGGAGACACCATCAGCCGAATGTGTGTCTCTCCCCAGGCCCTTTCCCAAGCATTATTACCCCATCCCAAACTGGGCAAGTACTCGAGGATGTCACAATGAGCGAAATTACGCGTGTTAGTTTCCAGAGCGGGTGGGTTTGCCGAGATAGACAGCAGACAGCGCCACTGGGGAGGGACGGAGGGAGACTTTCGCCTTATCATCCAAGACATCAACCGATCGCTTTCCTCCTTTCTTCCTTGCTTATCTATTTCCCATATATACCATTAATTTCATTCTCCAGCCGCCACCCCCGCCATTTTCTTCACGTCACTGTGCTAACCCAATCTCAGGTTCTCTGTGTTTATGCCCCCCCATTTCTCTGGCGCCCTCCCATTCCCCCAAATTCTCTTTCCTTCTTTCCCTGCAAATCCGCCTTTTGTGCTTACCTTTCCAATTTCATTCAGTTTCAAGACCACCCCCTCTGCCTTACCCAACAGCGAGCTACTGATTTGTTTCTGATATTGGCATTATTATTATTTTAAAGTTTATGATGATCCCTGAGTGGCATTTTTTTTTTTTGTTCCCTGCAGACACGCTCAGGCCGCCGCCGCCGCCTTCCCTCCCGCCCCCCAAAGATCTTTAATTTATTACCTTAATTGAATTTGTTTGCTAAAGATAGACGTGGACGTCAGATCGCGTTACCTTTCACCTTAGAAAGGGAGAGTCACTTAAGAAGTGGAGATAGGAAACTCCCCACGTCAACAGAAAAGAAGGGGGGCGGGGAAGAGGGGACGACGCGGAGAGAAGATGTTTGCTAGCTATAAATGTGCTCATTTTACACCCCCGATTTAAGATTTCAGCGGACGTCTGGCGGGGAAGCAGAGAATAAAAGCTCTTTCAACCCTGCAGAGAAACCCCACCGTTATGGCGAAATGTAGCGCGGTATTCAAACCCATTCTAATAATAATAATAATAATAATAATAATGCTTCAGCCTTGTTTAATAATCCTATAAGCAAAAAGAATTGAATTCGCATCCGACTAGCATTGCCAGCTTGCACTGATGCGATATATAATCCATAGCCCAAGATGGGAAATAAACAATATTAAACAGAGTACTGATTCTATTGGCCAGGACAAAGCCATTGCGAAGAACTAGTTTACCTTTCCCACAAACAAACAAAAACAAATACCGGTAAGCCTGGCTGCTTCTTTTGCTTAGTCAATTTCAACCTCTGGGTCTCACGGCCTTGTGGTTTGTGAGTCTTCCCTAAACCCGACCGACGTTTGCTGGTGTAAACTCAAGCAAATCTGAATACAGTTGGAAAATCAAACTCATGCCTTTTGGAAATCGTTATCATTTGACGGGGGGTGGGCGGTAGATGCTCTGGATTTAGTATGTGGGTCTTTTCCATATGTGTGTTTGTGTATCATTACATCTGCGGAGATTTGGGCAGGACTGCGCAAATGAAAGGAGATGATTGATCGGTGCTCGTGTTTGTGTGTGTGTGTGTGAGAGAGAGAGAGAGAGAGAGAGAGAGAGAGAGAGGGAGAGAGGGAGAGAGGGAGAGAGGGAGAGAGGGAGGAATATTGCTGAGCGGGGTGGAAAGAAGGAAGGCGGCATACCTACAGTGTCCAATGCGCTTTACACATACGTGGCAAAGAAAGAGTGGATCTTTCCTCCGCGCGCGTGCGAATTCAGGGCACCTACGCGCATCTCAGCAGCCGCTTTTCCCACGCCAAATCTTTTGTTCTTCTTTCTCTCATCGGCGATGGTCATGGACAACCCCCCCCCCTTTTGTGAGGCAGGAAAACATAGGCGCAAAAAGAACTTCCAGCCCTTAAACCAGGTGGAAATGAATGGAAGGGCGTTGACCAGGCGTTCTGCTGCCCGCTTCCGTGCCCGACTTGATTCAAAGGAATCCATGGAACAGATGGTGGAATCGACATTGATCTCCCTGTGCGAGAGAGCGCATGTCTCGCGCATCATATCTTTGGTGCAGATTATATGTGCGTGCGCGCGCGTGCACACGCGTACATACACTAGGTATCTTACCTATAAAATTAGATAGATAGATAGATAGATGGATGGATGGATAGAAAGAAACTTGGAAAATCTTCAAAGATATTAACAGCCTCAGCTTACGGGGAAATAAAGATTGTCTTTTCCTAACGTGTCAGTTCTAGAGAAAAAGTGAAGCTACCTGATTCTTACTTACAAGTAAATGCATTTAACATTGTGTTGAAAGGACATGTTTGCAGCCACCGGAAGGTTTCAGGGACTGAGAAAGACAAGTCCTTCTCCCCCCTCCTTTTCCATTAGATTTAAATAGCTATACCGGTTTGTATATGTCTCTGCGTGTCTGTGTAATTTATGGATCCGACAAGGTAAAAATAATAGGGGAACCCAAGGCTCTCTTTTTTTTATGCTCATCGTCTTTTCAAACGACCGGCTAGGAGGAGAGAGGGAGGGAGGAGCAACGGGAGCTTGGCAAGGTCCTAACAACGGAATCAGGACATCTCTGTTGGTGGAGCAGGGGTTAAATGTGGCCCTGTAGCTTCTAAGGAGCTAGAGGGAGGATTGTTGTGGTGGTTGTTGCCGTTCTGAGTGTATAGTTTGGTCTCGGACAATGGCGAAGGAGTTGACGTGGGTTTAGGGGCTGCTGTTGGCGAAAAATACCCCAAAGTGCGGCCAGTGATTCCCCGTCGCCGCCTCCGGAGGCATTAAGAAGGTAAGAGGCTAAAGCCAAGTTAGAGATAAGACTCTCTCTCTCTCTCTCTCTCTCTCTCTCTCTCTCTCTCTCTCTCTCTGTGTGTGTGTGTGTGTGTGTGTGTGTGTGTGTGTGTGTGTGTAAAAGACAGGGGGGTTCTCCCCCATCAGTCTCCCCGCGGGGTGCTGCTGTTCCCTTCCAGGCCCTCGATCCACAATCCACTTAAGCCAAACTGGTCCCAATCCTGAAACTTCTTAATGCGCGTACGGGTGGGTGATAAAGCTGAACAATGGCATTTGCTCACAAGGGAATGTGTCACAAGGGTCGTGTGTACCCCCACCCCACCCCACGCCAAGTCTAATCAATTTCAGTCCAGCTTCTCCAGGGCGCGATTGGTGGACGTGAGCGTGTTTTGTCTCATTCCCTTTCGCTGTTATGTCTGGATTCAGGCGCGGGGGCGCGCGCACGCTGGGGGAAGGGGGTCCTTGCTTGCCTCTCTCCTTCTCTCCCCTCCCCCACCCCGCAATCCCCCGCATCTGGGCGTGCATTTGGGTGGGAAGAAAGCAAGAGACGTCATAAAACAAACAAACAAACAAACAAACAAACAAACGAAACAATCGGGCACGTAGAGTGATTTCATGCGCCCACTCCGCATATCCCTCCGCCCAGAGGATCTTGCGAGCGGGAGTAGTTGCCTCCAGGGTGCTGGGAACAGAAGCTTTGCTAGGGGGTGAACTACAGTTCCCAGTATCCTTTGGGTGAGGGAACTGTGCTTTTAAAGCTACGGGGTGTCTCCAGAATGGATTTTTCCGTGTCAGCTCTCTGCTCCCTAAATGAGCACTTGGTGATGAGGACCCTCTCTCCCTCCAGAAAGCGCACCGTGCGCCTTAGACCCAGGTCGACTTTGGTCAACGACAAAAGCTTCCGACGCCAAGTCTCTCTGACGGACCACACGCTTCCCCCTGCTCCTGACTCTTTTATTTGTTATTCCCCAAAGCCCCCACGAGCTTTCCTGGCTACTCCTGCCTGTCTTTGTCAATCCTTCAGGCGACAGCGGCAGGCGGGCCCGGCCCGGGTTGATTCCATGACATCACATGCAGCTCCACTCGATTCCCGAAGAAGCCTCCTCCCCTCCCCCTCCCCCTCCCCCCTCCCCCTCTTCCCACCCCAAACCCCACCTGCGATTCGCGGGGTGGCTGCGTAAAGACCCGCCCGTCCTCTTTTTATCCCTCCCCTCCCCTCCCTCTCCCCTCCAGCATCTCTTTCACTCTTTCTCTGCCCTCTTTCCAACCCGGAAGCGCTCCGCTCTCTCTCGCGCGCGGTGGTGAGGAAGAGGAGGAGGAGGAGGGAGGGAGGGAGGGAGGGAGGGAGGGAGGAGGAGCAGGGAGGTCAGAGAGATTTGGGCTAGGCGCTTGGAGGATGCGGATCACCCAGATCCCTCGATCTCGGCTTAGCAGCAGCTTCGGCAATGCGCACGGCCCCGACGGCGGCATCAGCAAGAACCGCGGGTGGACTCTGCTGGCTTTCCTGAGCGCACCTCTCCAGCAGATCGAGAGAAGATAAATCGCTCTCGGCGCTCGTTTCCAGGTCAGTGCAAAAAAAGAAAAAAGGAGAGAGCCATTCCTCAGCTCAGCTCCCTCGTGGCTTCTCCTCTTTGCGCGGTCTCTGGTTTTCCACGTGGGTCAAGGCGGGGGATCCCGTCGAGAATCTCCTTCACAAGCCTGCACGGAACAGAACGATCCGTAAATAGTGTTTCTCAGGATGTACATGGATGATATATCCCTCCCCCTCTCCATCCTTCCCTCCCTCTTCGGTGACCTTGGTAGGGGACTTGGGAAGGTGGGTGAACCGGACTTTCCCCCTGTGAGATCAGATGACCTCTTGCAGGTTTCTCGACAGCCCCGACTCGGCTTGTGGCTAAGCCTCCGGACTGGGGGGGGGTGTGTGCTGGTCATGGTGGAGCAGGGAGGGTGCTGGGGGAGCAAGTCCACGCAAAATATCTGAAATCGCCCCCGGCTCTAAGACAGAGAATGCAAACGGGAGACGGGCCCGCGTTTCGTAGAAAGCATGCGGAACGCTCAGGAACCCCACATTTCCTTGGGGGTGAAATGATGGCCGGCAGATATCTGCAAAGGCAGGCGCGATAACTGGGATGCATAATCTTGCGTGACATCCATCGCGCAGCCCAAGGGGATAATTTCATCCTTGCATCGAAATAAAATCAAATGGATGCCGGGTATTTCTATTTATTTATTTGATTTTTTTAAAAAAATAGTGTTTATTTAATTGATGCGAGAATGCTGCTACCCTCCCTTGGCCCTTAGGAAGCGGCGAGCAATTTAAAAACGCCGATACATTAATTCAATCAAATAAGGATATACGCTTATTTAACGTCCATAAAACCTTCTCTAGCCTATGCCTTCTCATTAGGCTTGGAACATCGAGATAAAGCACCACCCTTCTAATCTACCGTATATGTATCCGTGAAGCCACTGCTTAAGAAATTCCATTGGAATCTAGCCTAGACCATCGGGGGAGAAAATGCTCCCTGTCTCTTGTCAATTTCACTTTCAAGGTCCGCCTTTGTCTGCCTCCATCTTTGCAGTCCCGCCAGTTACTTTCCATCTTTCTTTAATCCGCTGTAAAAATTTGCAAGCCCCCTTGCCATCCCTTCCACAATTTATACCTGCGGTGCCCTGCAAATAACGTCTGCGGGTTCGCTCCGATTCAGCTTCCTTCGCTTTGGTTATTCAATAATTTGGCATCACTACGGTAGTTCTCCTTCCTAAAACTATCAGGCAGGCATTCTCAGGATACTGAACACACCTGCATGTATCAACAATTCCGACTGCACCTTCTTCCAGTAGTAAATATGCAATTGGTTTTTTTTAAAAAAAATGGGATCGGAGAAATTAAGCATTGCAACTGTATTAAAATGCTAGCTCGGGGATATAAATATGCGTAGGAATAGAAACATGGAAGCGAGCGAGGGGAACGGATCCACCAAGAAATTACGCCGGAGAAGGAAACTCTCAGTCCCAGCCGCTTTCAAAAGGCGCGTCCTCCTTTGCTTAAGTGCCGTGTGGATCCAGAAACAATCGCCCCTTCGCAGGCGCTGCCCGTATCAAAGGCACCCTTTACTCCAGAGCCGTTTTAGCGCCTGAATTCTGTTGCGCGAGGTTAAAAAGGGCAGTGTTGCGTTAATAAAGGAGGGACGGAGCGAGGGACACGAGACCGAGCCACCTTGGGCGTAATGATAACCGCAATTCAATTCGTGGACCTGAAAGGGGAATCTGGAAAGGACCCCTGAAATGTGTCAAGCCGGATTTGCAGAGAGGAATCTTGTTTGGATACGACAGATCCGAGCTGGGGCGGCGGGAGTGTGGGGGTCGCTGAATTATACGAAATTAATTTTGAACAGAGCTCGGATCGTTGGAGAATCTTTGTATGTGTTTTTTTTTCCTTCCCGAGAAAGGATAAACAAAGAAACCTGCATTTTGTTAGCGTAAAAACGCGCGTGGTGAAGGCTTTTATCGTAAGCAAGCGGCAAGCGTATTCCTGCGCATTCTCACACCTGCAATTGACAGATCGCAGTTTGAAAATGGGGTGGGTGGGAGAGAGAGAGAGAAGATGCCCGCGATGGGTAAACCTTTGCCGGGTCCTGCGTGTAACGCATTTGCTAAAGAGCTCCCTTTGCAAAGCGGTAGGTGTGCGCGTGCGAGCGAGAGAGAACCGGAGTGGCCCTATATATATATTTTCTAATTGTTTCTAATTCGAATCCTTCTCGTTGGTTTCGCTGTGGAAATCCACGAGACTAATCTGAAACAAGGGGCTCGCGTTGCTGCAGTTCCTCCCCTTGGTTCACAGGCTTCCTTAGATCTGTGTGCGAATGGAACAGTTTCGCCTGGCTCTGTCCTGCCCCCTTATTTATTTTTCTGCTAAGAGAGAAGTAACCCCCATTTCGGCGCACGCGTGTTTGTTCAGCCGCGTACCCACGAGTGTCTTGACCCTCGCGGGTTTTCGGATTGACCCGGATCGTGAGTGTTGCTGACTTCGAAGGAAGTCAATTAAAAAAAAAAAAAAAAAGATCAACGGAATTTCCTCCCACGCAAAAGGCAGAGCGGGGAGTGAAGAGGGGGAGGGAGCCATAAGTATTCTGATACTTTCCTTGGAAGTAAGCTGACTTCAGCAACCGGCCTTCCAGGTAGGTGGATTTATGATGCATTTGTGGACTTTTGCGGTTGCTAGATCGGAATTCACCGGCGTACGACGACAGTTCCAGAGAAAGAGGAGACGGTTCCACGTAGCTGCAGAAGTCCCCCATCTCTGTAGCTTGTTTTCTGGGGATGAACCCGCTTTCCAAGCATCCAGATCACATATTTTGCATTTTCTCTCTTTTTGGGTGTGTGTGTGTGCTTTTTGGCTTAATACTCAATAAGCTTCCACCTGGGGATTTGCTTAGTTTCTGAGCGCGCGTCTATCTATATTGCTTTGGGGCAGAACTTGGCGGTTATGTCTTCCTGCGCAAACCCCACAGAAATGAAGGGGAACTTCCCGGAGGGTCGTGCGTTTCTTCGTTGCGACGCACTTCATTGTGTTGTGGGGGATCTAGAGGTTCTTGCCAGCTGTGTGTGTGTGCGCGCGCGTGGCACAGAGATTTAAGTTCTCCAGTTTCTATGAAGTGCGTATTACTCTCTGTTTCCAACTTAGCCGTTTTTGCTGGGTTTTGTGTGTGGGTGTCTCCTCGCAAGTGCTATCTTCGTCGATGTCGCTTTGAACCAAGTCAGTTTCTCCTCTGGGCAGGGAGAAGCAGTGCGCCTCCATCCCCCGCGCGTGTGTCACTTTCTCCGGGGTTTCTCCAACACTTCGTGACCCGGTGTGTGCGCGAAAGCACACCTTGCTTTAGGCACGCACTTTCGAGAAAAAGATGTGTCTCTGACCCCGCGTGCTAACCGTTCCGCCACACTTCACGACCCAGTTAAACAGGAGCTAGGGCTCAATGGGACTTCTAGTCCAGCCGCTGGAATATGTATCCAACGGGTAGCAGGGTTGCCTGACATTACCCTAGAGAGGCTGCAGATCCGGCGCACAAAGATTTCAATGCAAACATGATTGTGGCCGCCAATTTACCTCCCGTTTGTCCCGTCCTGGGTCACTGGGCCAATTTTTCGCTCTTGGAGGAAAGCCACTCACTACCGTGTGATTTTTCTTTCCTTTTCACGTCGGCTTTCCAAAGCCGTTGATCCAAAGAACAACCCGGATGATCAGCTCCCTTTTTCTTCTAGAATCGATGGCGGTAGAAGCGAGCGGGTTCCCCACCCCCACCCCGCAAAATTATTGGCTTCAGGTGCCAGAAAAAATGTGTGTGTGCGGGGGGGGGGGAGAATTTGCAGTGGCGCAGTGCCGTGGCTGACTACGGCTGAATTCAAACAAGGGGGCTATTCCAGGGACAGTGATCACGGCGGTACCCATCACGCGCCCCCCCCCCCACGCCATGCAAGAGGAAAGGTCTTTCCTTCGCTCCTCCTCTCATCGCTCTGTTCAGTTTTCTAAGGAAGCCCCCGAATGAAGATAGCGAGAAAGGGAGACCCAGAGGAAAGCAAAGGGGAAGCAATGACCTTTCCAAGCCAGTAGACCATCATCCTATACCGTAGATGTGAAATTCCTTAAGGTTTCCAAGGAAGCATTCTTTAAATTTCAGGGCAACACGCAATTCGGGATTAGTCGATGCCAATCAGGTTCAGTACAAACTGGGCTGTTTTGGCAGCAAACAGCAAGTCTATTAAATCACGTTTTGTTTTTGTTTTTAAATGCTTTGTTAGTTGTAGGTATACTACTGACAAAGGTTTGTTCCAGGCTAATGAACCCAACCAAGAGACTTCATTTAGAGTTTTAAATGGATGCCTGTACAGACACCCCTACACCCCTCTATGTGCATATGTAGACACCCCAAGATATTTCCGAATTACATTTAGCATGTCTATAGTGCTTTAGTAGTCAAAGTGTTTCATCTACATAAGGAATGAACAACCTCTGGCCCTACAGATGTTATTGGAACGTTTCTAACCAGGCCCAGATAGCATGGGATGATGGTAGATGTGGTCTAAGAAACATCTGGAGGGCCAAAGGTTCTGCAACCCTGAGCTACATCCCCAGAGCAATCTGCACAACAATCCTCTAGGTGGGCTGGTGCTATCCTGCCCACACTGAGGATAAAAGTGAAGACTGACTTGGTTTACAGGTTTGTTCATTACCTGGGAGATTAATAGCAGGAGCAATATTGGAATCTAGGATTTATTGGTGCCCTCTCTCTCATCTATCCAGATCTATCATCTATCTATCTATCTATCTATCTATCTATCTATCTATCTATCTATCTATCATCTCTAAATAGCTTACACAAACACACCCACCAGATATTTAGATTAAATTTATTTCAGCTGGTTAACATGGAGACCAGGCATAAGACTAACTTCTCAAGAAGGCCTGAGCTTCAGCTGAAACAAGAACCTTGTATCTCATATTGGAGAGAGCTCAGACTTGCTTCCACATCCATTTCTAGAGAAGAGGGCGATTCAGAAATCAGGAGTTCCTTCCTGTCAGGCCTGGGAAGACTGTGTGTTTACTCCACACAAGGTTCATGGGTTCTTATTTACCCTGTACCACCATCAACCCCCACCTCCCCTCTGTTTTTGTCATGACAGGTCTGAACAGCAGAGAAACATCAACAAAAAACTTTGAGGGCTGGGGTTTCTATCGGGTGCCAAGCTTGGTTCCCTCCCCCTTTCCCCCAAAAAATCTCTTAGGCCTGGAAAGGTGCCTAAAAATTAAGCCAAGATTAATTTATTTGTTCAGTTACAGAAACTTCTTAGAAACCACAGGCTGTTCATGTACTATTCTAGAAATTGTCTAGGTGTGTGTGTGGGATAGGGTGGGGGAAATTATTAAAAGGAATCATTTTGATTGACACCATGACACCATTCTAAGAGCATTATCTAAGAGCCGATGCATTCATAAACAAATCAATTTCAGGGTTGAGTTCCCAAGCAGGGTCAAAGGGCTGCTCTTAGAGGTACTCAAACCTTGCATTCAAGCAGCCACCTTGCATTTCCCTCCCACTCCCATGCATTCCTCTTGGCTCCTTCAAGCTCATAACAATCAGAAATACAAGTGCTCCGGATTCACACGTGGCAGCGAGCCCGCGAATACGGCTCCCCATCCCACGCTCCGTAAAGCAGGTCTGAAAGAAAGCGTCAGAATAAAAAAGAATTCGGGGGTCTTGAGGAGAGGAAGGGTTGAGAGATCTATTGCCTTAAAATCGACGCGGGAAAGACAGGATCCTTATCTTGCACCGGTTATATTTCCCAGAACTGCACGTTTCTGAAGACATCTCCGGATTCTTAGACATGTTTACTCAGAAGCTGGGCGAATGGGCCTAGGATTGTATGCTTTAACAGAGAGAGCCTTTCTGACGAATTTCTTTTTAAACACCTACTGCTAAGGGGCGCGAGAGAGGGGTGTGTGTGAGAGATTTCACCACCTCCCCTCCCTCTATAAATAAACAAATAAACAAGCAATCAAGCGCGCAGGATATTTGTTCTTTTGGGAAGGGGGCTCTTATGGAGGGAGGGCAACTGTGGCGATGGTTGTCGATCGCTTAAACCCTCCACCCCCGACGCCGCGCACACTCCAGTCACCAGGAAATCTTGTGGGATCTTCCTGGCTCCCAGTGGAGAAAGTGAAACTTAACTTAGATCCAAAGTTGAAACTGACTGGATCCTTTGCAGCCTTGCAGTTTGCGAGGGGATGCGCGGGGGCGAAGGGAGATTCCAGTGCAGATTCTAGAAAATAAAAAACCCTTTAAAAAAGAGCCTTGCGTGGCTTGCGACGAGGCTGTTTCTTACTTTTCGACTCCCCCTAGTTCAACACCGTCTTCTTTCCCTCTCTTGGGAATGTAGAAGGGGGAAGGGTCGCTTCCTGGACTGGTGGAGCCGGTTTGAGTCTCCCCTACCTCATTTTTGCTTACTTTTTAAACTGTCCTGAAGGCAGCGGATCTTTTAATTTCAGAAAGGGGTTTTTTGGGGGGATGGTGGGGGAGGAAAGAAAAGAGAGAATGTATTTTTTGTTTGTTTGAGGTAAGCTTTCTTCAGGCCTCCTTCCTACTCACGAACCATCTGCCTCCTCCCCTTCTCAAATGGGCCTCTCCCCAAATTTTATTCTAGAAGTCAGACTTCTAGAGGTCTGAAGGAGGGTCTCCTCGGACCCCGCCCCCCACCCACGTCTCTCCCAAGCTCTCGGGATCTTCAAAGGGAAGCTGGCCACCCCGTCGGTGGCGGTGGGGGAAGATCATCAGAATCCACACGATCGGATGCTGAGGCCTTATTTCTCTTCCTCTTTTTCTCCCTGCAATACTTGGTGTTTCTCAGGCTTCCACAGTTGGCAGAGAATGAGGAAGGAAGGAAGGAAGGAAGGAAGGAAGGAAGGAAGGAAGGAAGGAAGGAAGGAAGGAAGGAAGGAAGGAAGGAAGGAAGGAAGGAAGGAAGGAAGGAAGGAGGGGAGGGGAGGGGAGGAAGGCAATGAGAACGAAGGGCAAGCCAAATTGAGAGCGGTGAAGGGGTTATCCAGAGGGGTGGGGGGCAACCTTGCAGCCTGAATTAAGCACCTGCAAAGTCCAGTTGAGTTCAGTGGAAGCGCCGGAGCACGTGCTCGAACCGCTCTCCTTTGCCATCCCTGAGATTGACGAGGCTGATGCTCTTTTGAAACTTTGAAAAGCTGCTATTTCCTTGATCGCCGGCACCACCAAGCAGGGCTGGTCTAGGGGTGTCAGCGCCTCCACAGGGCGGGCAGGCAGCAATCCCAGCCAAGCTTACCTGAGAGTAGCCCCCCCTCCTCATTGAATTCAAGAGGACTTGATTCTTCTGCGTTAGGCAGGCACTGTCAGGCTCGCTTGGTGTGACTCCTGCGTTAAGATCGCGTGGCTGAGCCCGAAGCCCTAAGTCTAGGCTGGCAGAGCTCACCAGGGTGCGCGGAAGGGCGACCCCCTCTTCCCCTTTCGGGTGTTTGGTTTTATTCGACGTTTCGGGCGCTGAACAACCGCTCCCTTTTGCCCCCCCCCCCGGCAGGGATTCAGGACTCGCCTATTTGGGTTGCTATTGCAGAGATTGTTGTGTCTCACGTCTGTCTTCGCCCGGGCCAGGGAAGCGTGCGCCGTCCAGCTGCTTTTGGCAAGGAAGAAGCGACGCGCCCTTTTCTCCCTAACCCCACGCGCAACAAAAGTTGTCCCCGAATCCACCCACTCCCGGGGAACCCGAGTTGCTTTGCGATGGGGTGGGGGCTGGGAGAAGAGAAGCCTTCAGATCTCAGCCCTGGGCCGTGTCCCTTTCATAACCCTCCGATGCCTAGCTCGGGGCTGTTTACACAGCTTTACCTGCGCTGCGCTGCTTTCCCTGTCAAATCCCAGCCCAGTAAACGTAACATAATCCTATTCCAGTCAATTGTATGCGGGCTAAAAGCAGTTCGGCGACGGGATGGTGTGTGTGTGTTGCGTGTGTGTATGTGTGCTCTTCGAGCCCCCCTCCTTTCTCCCCCAGCAAGGAGACAGGAAAATTCAGACCAGGTGCCAGTGATCTAGAAGGTCACAGAGGAACTCGGAGAGGCCAGGCGGTTTTGCTCTCTGTTGTAAAGTATACGGAGAGCGTGTCAGCTAGCCCCGAGTTCTGTGGGACCCCTTTGCCTATACCTACCCATGCTTGAATGAAGGACACGTGCTGGGCACGCAGAAGGCCGCAGGTTCAATCACCGCCCTCTCCACCTCCAGGATCCCAAGGGCCAGGGAGGAGACTGCAATATAACACCCCCTCCCTTTTGAAAGCTGCTGTCCGTCAGAATAAGATGCCTTACTGGTCTACCTTGGCACGAAGGGAAGCTCGTGATAAACGGTACCAACCACATTCTTTTGTTAACTACCGGATCACACTAGATCCGGCCCTTCTTCCCGGGGTGCGCGCGCGCATGTTTCTTCTTTAACATGCTGAGTGCTGCAGTCCTATACACACTTAACTCGGGAGCAAGTCCCATTGAGCCTGTTGGGGCTTTACTTGTGAAGGAGACGCGGATAGGATCGCAGTGCGCCTCTCGCTTTCTTACTGACCCATATTCTTAGCTAATCAGAAGTCAAGCTTATTGAAATCAGTGGGGCTCACCCTCCCTGGTAAGTGGGGTAGGATTGCAGCGCTACTCACACTGGCTGGTACAGTATAAGGATAGATCCCCCATTTAATTCACGAATAAATCACACACACACACCTTAGAGATTGCCTGCAGGGAAGCGGGAAGTCCTTGCACATGGTTCTATCCCGGATTAGTGAATAAGGAATAACTGCTGGTTCCGTACTGATCAGGTATGCCCAAACTTCGGCCCTCCAGATGTTTTGGACTACAATTCCCATCTTCCCCGACCACTGATCCTGTTAGCTAGGGATCATGGGAGTTGTAGGCAAAAACATCTGGAGGGGCCGCAGTTTGGGGATACCTGGTACTGATGCATCACTAGTGAGCATGAATACATTGGTTCTGTGTATGAAAGGGAAGGGGCAGAAACTCCGACTTCCCTTAAATTCCTGTATTGCAGAGGGCTGGACTAGATGACCCTTGGGGTCCCTTCCAACTCTACGATCCTATGACTTTTGGCATGGTGAAATGTAAATGAGAGTTAAGAAAATGTTCCGGGCTAACTGACCTGCATTAAATTAGCCACCCCTGCAGTAGTATTGATTCTGGATTAAGTAATACTCAGACTGGAATGTGTAAACCAACCCCCCTCCCTCAGACCTGGAATATCCTCCTCCCACTGAAGTCCGTGTACAACCTATTTATTTTAATGAATAAGCATCACACGCTTGGCTCTTGCAGTGCCGTGTACACGAACCAGTTGCTTGCTACACCGAGATACTTAAAAAACTGCACAACGTTACCGAGGTTTTCGTGACAAAACTCCCATAAATTTTAATTGTTGAAAACTGCAGAAACGTACTATGCAGAGCAAGACGGAAATAATTATATATATATATATATAAACTGACAAGCACGCAACCACCACCCACACAGAACCAAGTAGAAGAAGGCCTTTTATGTTGCTACACAGTATCTTTAAAATGCCCGGGTATAGTGAAATAAGGGTCTTTTCCCCCATTTTTTTAAAAGAGCTCTTCGGTTCGGTTACAGCAATAACTGGTCGTTTTGCAATCCCAAATAGTTGACGCAGCTGTTCAGCTAGAATTGTTCATCGATTTTGTTTGATTTTTGTGTGGGTTTTTTAAAAAAGATTTTAGGAAAAATATCTCAGAACTATCGAGCGAATCAGGATCCCCTGTGCTTTTGTTTGTTTGTGTGTGTGTGTTGGTAGGGAACAGGGAGCAATATCTCTGTGTCATGTTATGGTCATCTGTGGTTATTGGCTGGGAAAACCGGGTCTCCTCATGGTCTCCAGTGCGGATCTTTTGGGTTTGAAAGCTTTGGCGTGAGAGAACTTTAGGACCTGATCCGCGCAGGACGGAGCAGGAGAGTTCAGTGGAGGTCAGGTGTCTGGTAAACGAACCAGTGTCTGTGGCTTGTGGACCTCGTTTTGGTGCAACGATCCGGATGGTTGGTTGTGTTTGAAATTAGAAGCAAACTTCATTGAACTCAATGGGACTTGCTTCCAAGAAATTGTTTTCTTCAGGATCAGACTATGCGCAAAGAAATAGGCACTTTCTTTCGCCAGATTTTGTACCACTAAAATTTGTTTGCAGTCTCCGAAGCAGATGTGTTTTCTGGGAAGTGGGGAGGAAGTTCCTAGGATTAGAGGTTTAGGGAGCGATCCTACGCATCTCTACTCAGAAGAGAGTCCCATTGAGTTCAATTAAGCTTGCCTCCAAGTTATAAGATATCCAGGATTTCAGTTTTGATGAACCTATCTTGGCACTATCTGATGGGTACCAATCTACTTGACACGGAATATTTCAGACCAAAACAAACTCTTCCCACGGAATTAAGGGTGTCTGCTAAAATGTTTTTAATTTTTTTTGTTCACGTTCGTATGGCCCCCTCCATTCCTGAACTCTGACTGTGGGCATTACTCCGAAGTAATAAGGGCATAAGGTGTGTGGGTTAGGGAAGCAAAAGAGATATCAGAAGCTACCAGCCACCTTTCCTTGAACACAAGGATTGGGGAGCAAAGCCCACTTTATCTTCACAACAACCTTGTGAGGCAGAAGAGCGACTGGCCGAGTTTACCGCAGATCCTAGGGCGAATCTCAACTATGCTCGCCTGCTCCAACCACTACACGGCACTGCCCGCTCCACTAAGCAGAATTGCGCTTCGCTTCGGAATGAACAGGACTCTCCATCTGAGAGCCAGTAGGTGAACATGCACCACACACTTACAGCATTCCCCACCCAAAGAACCCTGGGAACCGTAGTTTACCCACCACGGAATTACAATTCCCAGCACACTGAACAAACTACAGTTCCCTGGATTCTTAGGATGGGGAAAAACCATGTGCTTTAAGTGTTTAGTGCGTCTGCAGCCCGAGAAAAACCGGGGGGAGCTTGCGCAACCCGCTTTCACAAACAGTGTCCCATTTATCCTCGGTTTCCCTTCGGCCGGGCTCAGCTTCGCCTGGCTTCCCCCGGCTCCTTCTTCCCTGCCAGCTGGAAATTCGGCCTCTCGCTTCTCCTCCCTGCTCCGCCAGCAGGGGCTTTAATTGACAGTTTTGCCCTAATAGGAGCGCATTGTTGGGAGCAATTAGCAAAGCAACCAGTTTGGAGAAGGAGAGGGAGAGGGGAAGGAGAGGAGGAGGAGAGGGGCGGGAGAGGGGCGTTTAATTCGATTTGAAGATGAGGGGCGTGTGCCTGAGATCACGGCCCGCGCTTGGTCGATCTTTTCCAGCTGAGAACGCGGGGAAAGCCAAGGCTAGAGGGCTGCTTCGGAAAAAAAAGAGGGGTAGGGGAGAGAGAGAGAGATGGCCCGTAGCCAAATGTTAATGAAGGATAGAGGAACAGCTTTGGCTGGCGACGCAACTAGGTGGAAGCAAGGGAAGGAGGGTGGGAGATTAATTCGCTCCAAAGCGCGCCGTTTAGAATTCGAATTTAGTGAAAGTGCCCAGGATGGACCACTCCGGATCTGCTTTAAGCCGATCTTGGGGCCCCATCAGAGACCCCAACTTGAATAAAATATTGTGGGGGCCCAGGTAAGCCCTGCCCCGCACAACCGCTCACATGACACAATGCACACACACCATTTGAATGGCAATGCCTATCAACTTGGGGGGAGGGCGGTCCTCTCAAATATTTTATTGTGGGACCCGAAGCCCCCACGGCCCCTAGGAGTTGGCTCCTATGGGCCCATCCCTTCCCATCTTTCTTTGCGCGTTTGCTCGCAAATAAGTCCACCGAGTTGGATAGGACACCGTCCCACCCCGCTCCGCAAGGCGGGTATCCAGATTTGTAGCCTTTCTTCAGAAGGGGGGGACGACGACAAGCTAAATCCCAATTCATTAGACACTCCTAGGCTTGCTTCGAAGTAAATCCCATTGGCAAGGAAATCTCCCCGAAAGCCGAGAGGAGACTGAGATGAGATCGTCGCATTTGCTTTTTAAATCGACCCGGTTCAGTTTGGGTGGCTCAGGGTACCCTATTCCGTCTGTGTAGGGACGGGCAGGGGAGAGGTTTTGGAGAAGTTGCGGGTGCGTCTTTGTGCAGGAAAAATGCCCCTGAAGAAAAAGGGAATTCCCCTCGGAACTCCGGAAGATTTGGCAAGCTTCGCCTTTCTCTAATGGAAAAAGGTGCGTTTGTGAGTGATGAGTAGTCACTCGGAGGCGGCAGTTCTAGACGAGGATTTTGGACAGAAAATCCCACTCCCACAGGCCTTGGTGGGACTTACTCCTGAGTAAAAATACAGAGGTCTTTCTGCAAACCGATTTTTGCTTGCGTTTGGAGAAGAGCGCGCGACTGTGTCTTCTCCGCGTTTAGGAAAGCGGGATAGGATTCCCAAACAAAACTAAACCTCCATGTGCGCTTATTCCGTAGTAGACTAAGTCAGAAACTTGGTCGGATTGAATCTAGTTTATATATGTTGAGAGGTTTCCCTGAATAACATTTATGTTGGGGAATTTGGGGCGCACTTCGCGTTAATTTGGCCTTCTCTTCACTGTGTACACCTAGGAAGGTTCTTCCTGAATTCAACGCCTCTCTCTTTTTCATCTGGAGTGAGTGCGCGGGAATTTTCAAACCGTCTTACTCTAGAGGAGTCCCATGGACGTCCGCCCGACTCAAGCCAGATAGAATAAATGCAATTATGTTAATAGCCTGGGAAACGCGTTAGGTTTGCCTGCCAAAAGATCTATTCTGCTCCTACCTTTAGCTACCTGGAGGAAAATAAATCACACTTTTTGCAGCGCACTGCCTTACTCAGAAGTACTGAACTCAACGGGATTTACTTCTACGTAGAAAATATCTCCTCAATCTGCATTCCTTCGAATGGTGCTCAGTACCCTTGTGCCTGGGCGCCAAAATAAACATCAAATAAATGTACTGTATGTATGACTGATGTCATGCAGGGCTACCGCTTGGATTTTAGAGGTGGGAAATGAATAGGCTACGATGGTCTTGCCAACTTTCCTTCCATTCTCTTGGGTCTCCCAATGGTCCCCTTCTGAGCACGTGCAGAGTGCCTTATTTATTTCATTTGTATCCCACTGTTTATCCAAGGAGCTCAAGGTGGCGCAGATACTCCCCCCCTTATCCCCACAACAACCCTGTGGGGGTAGGTTAGGCGGTGAGTGAGTGACTGGCCCAAGGCCACCCAGTGAACTTCGTGGCCGAGTGGGGAATTTGAACCCAGGTCTCCCGGGTCCTAGTCCAGCACCCTAATCATTGCACCACCCTGGTTGCCCAGACTGCCACCATTCCGCATGGCACCCCCCCCCCCACACCGCTGAAGCATAATTGGATTCCTGAAACACACGATGATCACTAGGCCTTCACCCAGGCTTGAACTCAATGGACCTTCTCTGTGTGTAAACACACAAGCACTGTAAAATAGAAAAAGATTATATATATATATATCTCCAGGCAGTCTTCAGCTACTCTCCAACCTACCCACTTTTCATTCTAATTGCATCATTTAAAGGACTTCTTTCCAAGGTTGTAGGATCCAAACAGCATTCTGACCCGGTGTGGCGATGGTAGCGTAACGTCTGTACGAGGAATCCCTCTTACACGTGTATCCAGTGCTGGGAGCCGGGACTGCATTGAATGGCTCCTTCTATTTCCGCCCTCCACACACACACACACACACCGGTCACGCTCCTTTGGCCCCTCCCGGGTGGGCACAATGGCCGTGACGTCAGCCCCCAGTGGCGTCGGCCAGGCTGGCCCAGGAAAGGGGCCTTCGGCAGAGCAGCCTCCCAATTACAACCGGTCAATCCAGTTACCAAGAGGGAGGGAGAAGAGGAGAGATCTGCTCGCAATAAACCCCCCACCTTTACAACAGCAGGCACGGTCGCTCCAGGTTTCCTCTGTTGCTGCGGTGGCTAAGAGGTTCTGGGTTCGAATCCACACACCCACTGAAGAGCTACTTCCCTTCCGGATGGAGGAGCGAGGGGAAGAGTAGCAATAATAATAACTATAACAATAATAATGGCGATGTCCCACCTAACAAGGCTGTTAGTTCATTGCTTTTCCCTGCTACGCTTTTTCTCCAGCGCGTGCAGAATGCCCCGCCCCTGATTCTCAAAACAATATTGCGAGGTAGGCTAGGCTGAAACTGCGTTCACACTATGCATTTAAAACACATAATCTCCCCCCCCCAAAGGATCCCGGGGGAACTGTAGTTTGCCCTCGCACAGAGCTATAATCCACAGCACTCTTAGCAAACTACAGTTCCCAGGATTCTTGGAGGAAATTCATATGCTTTAAATTATGCTATGTACGCCCCCTTGGTCCCAGGCATCCTAAATTTTATTTGGTAGGGAGAAGGCGGCAAATAGCACCACCCCAAAAAGCCCTCCCCTCCCCAGAAGCTGATATTATGCAGAGCTAGGAACCTTCTTCAAAGAAAACTATTTTTTACCCGTTTTATCTAATACAAACCGAGCCTTTGTATTAGATAAAATGGGGGTGAGCCATTTACATTTCGCCTGGAGTACTTTTAAAAGTGACCAAAGCTCAACATTTTTAATCGTCTTATCTTTTTTTTAAAAAAACCATTACAATTAATATTTTAAGTGTCCCAAGAGAGTGTGCGTTGAAAGATCATTTCATGTGCCCCTCCAAATACCACACGGGAATGAACACAAAGCAGGAAACCAAGCCCTTCGATTAATCGACTTTATATACTTTTCATGTAATCAATTAGTTGGGACAAGATTCCTCTGTGCCAGCCGCTAGGGACTTTTTACTCTTTTCTTTTCCCCATTACTCCTGTTTTTAAAAATAACAAAAAAAAACAAACCCGTAATCCTAACCATGTCTAAGCAGATATGTCCTATTGAATTCAACTGAATTTACTCCCAAGGGGTTAGAATCGCAGCCTAAATCGCGGGAGAGCACTGGATCAAATTTATAGTTTTGTTGTTGTTTAGTCGTGTCCGACTCTTCGTGACCCCATGGACCAGAGCACTCCAGGCACTCCTGTCTTCCACTGCTTCCCGCAGTTTGGTCGAACTCATGTTCGTAGCTTCGAGAACAATAGTTATAGTTATAGGTAAATATTCACATGAAATGATCTGGACAGATTTTTTTCTACACTGCAGTTCCGATTCTTGCAGGAATCTCGCAATTCTGAATGAGGCAAAAATGTTAACGCTCTTTTAACTGCCACGAGTAGTTGGCAAAGGAGACACATACAGTATGTACATTTGGGCCCTTACTTTCGGAATGGGTAAACAGCAACAGCAACAACAATTCAGGTCGTCTTTAGGCAGGCGACAAACATGTTTAATGCCACTAATCGCGGGTTCCTGCTTACTCTCAAGTTTTTTAAAATTATCTTTTAAAGTGGGCATTATTTGTACGTTTCCGGGCTGCGATCTACAAACCATGGGGGGGGGGGGAATTCTTCTAAGCTTTACTCTGAGTAGACTCATTGAACTTAATTAACACGCCTAAATTCGGCCCATTAATCTCAAACGGGTCGGCTCTGAGTAAAAGTTAGTTGAACGCCACCCATTGCGATTCTTACTCCGAAGTAAGCCCCACTGTATTCAAGGGGACTCGCTGCTATCAAGGGTGCATAGGATCGTAGCCTCAATCCGGAGTCAATGATTGAGCGTCGGGAATATTTGGGTCTGTCCTGTGGCGCCTGAGGATTACTGGTATCTGTGCTCAAAGAAGGGATTCCCCACCCCCTCCCCTTTTGGTTAGGAAAGTGTTAAATTACGCCCCAAGCAACTCCTAGACATCTCTGATCATCAAAACAGACTGGAGATGCAAATCTGTCAGTGAAGGCGGAAAAAAAAACAGAGGAAAAAAAGGGGGAAATAAAAGCCTTGAACCCGATCCACAAACCAATTAAGCTGAAACATTAGGACCATCTCCCCGCACATTTA
Source organism: Zootoca vivipara (assembly GCF_965207765.1). NCBI lineage: Eukaryota > Metazoa > Chordata > Lepidosauria > Squamata > Lacertidae > Zootoca > Zootoca vivipara. Next base: position 63,510,165 of record NC_142592.1, on the reverse strand, counting down.
GCTTAAAACTGATGTAGTGATAACTTTGGTGGAACTTCCATAGACTTCCAGCGGTGTGGAGGCTACTATCCTCTGAGCATTTACGCGCCAGCAGAACACATTAAACTCAAGCGGGGCTTCCCTCTGTGAGTAAGCACGCTTACTCTCGGCCTACATTAACACTCGTGAAGCCAAATGCTTTCGCTTAACTGGGTGGTGGATCCTGCGAAGGGATTGCAGTACAGCATTAGGAGATCTCTCTCTCTCTCTCTCAATGTGTGTCTTATCCACACACACACATATTTTTACATTAAAAACAAACAACGTCCAGCACAGGGAAAATGACAATTAACAGAGCGCTCTCTCTCTCGCTCGCTAAATTAAAATGCAACTACTAGCATTTCAGAAAACCAATACTCGTGTCCCTTACGCATTTTTTAAACACTTGTCTAATTCTTCCCAACAACAGTTTGATCCCCCAGTTCAACCCACTTTATTGTATTCAAGGTCTGGGCAAGTGGGAGTAAGGGCGACAAGAGAAGCCGGGTGGAGCCGGAGCAGCGGAAAGGAAGACGATGCAACTTGTTGCACTTAAAAGATAACACCCCCCCCCTCAAAATAATAATAATAAATGCTCAGGACGAAAATAGTTCCTCCGGGTTCTTGATTTTGAATGAACCACTAGGGGATGCAATGGCTCAATGGAGAGAACGTTGAGAGAGTAGTTAAAAGTTCGAACGCGAGGCGAGCAGCCAATCGCTGACGGCTTTGGCCAGCAGACGGCTCTTGCTGCTTCCTGATTGGCTCCGAGGATAACCCTTCCTTTCTCCTCCAGCCCCTTTCATTTTCGCAAGCCAAGTGGCCCGTGGAGCAGCTCAGGGGCCGAAGCCTCGCAAACGGCTCAGCCTTCGCCTCTTCTTCGGACCAGATGCAGGGTTATTATGGGACAGTTAATGGTTTTGAGAATTGAAGTCCACAAGTCAAATCAACTCCTTGCCACCCCACTTTCAGACTTTCTCCCAGTGGCTCCCTTTCACCTGCAAGCAAGAATCCTAAACACAGCTCCCTCCGGGGATTAGAATAGTTGTGATCACATTGATATTTCCTCAGTTTTTTTTACTCCCGAGGCTCGGTCCCTTGCCGTTTCATTCTCGGCAGAACGCGAACGGGGGAAGAAAACACGTGCACTCTCTCCTTACTTGCTAAAGTCGAGCTTGCCATTATTTTAAATATTACCCCTCTCCGTTTGCCAAAGCACACTTGAGCTGATCAACTCTCAAACCCCCCCCCTTTGTTTTGCGTGTGAACAGCCCTCTAAGTACTAAATTCGCCCGTACTTATGCTCAGAGATAAGAGGCCAACTCGTATCACAATATAGATAGCCACCCAGTTTAGTGTCCTTACATTATATGGTGCCCAGTCCTTCCTCTGAAATGATGATCCAATAAAATAAAAATCATTAATAATAATAGAGGGCTGATTTCTCCCCCCCCCAAAAAAAATTAATTTATAGGAACTCAAACTTTACTTGAGATGGTTAAGTCTTTCTCCACCGCCCTCAAAATGAGTTTATTTCTTTCCGGCTCCGGTACGTGTGGGTGGAAGGGAGGTGTGTTTTCTTTTGGGGGGGAGGAGGAAGAGGAGGGGAAGGGATCAGCCCTAGTTAGCTTGCTTCCTTTCCTCACTCCCTGCCCGTCCCCCTGTCCCTCCTCGTTCAGGGACAGGCTCCACCCCCTCCCTGCCGATGACACTGGAACCTCCTTAAGTTCTGTCTCGCCGCAGCTGTCTGTGGATACTGAGCCGGCTGGCGCCATCCCGGTTCTTTCAGAAATAATGCCCTCCCTTTAAAAAGAAAAAAGAAAAGCAAGAGAGAGGGAGAGGGAAGGAAGGAAGGAAAGGGGGGGGAAGGAGGAGGAGGGCAGGCGAGAGGTGGAGTGAAATGAGGAGGACAATTTGAGCCGATCAAGTACTCCCTGGCTTTTCTCGTACAACTTTTCCGAGGGTGCTTATGTATTCATTTTTTCTTCCTTTCTTGTCTTCCTTCCTTCCTTTCTTTTTGGGCTCCTCGCACAACGTAGTTTCTCCTTCTCCCCCTTTCCTTTCTCGTTTCTTCAGCATGCTCTTAGAAATAGCATTTTAAAACGTCCGCAAAGTTGTTGTTTTTTTTGGGGGGGGGCAACGTTTGCTGATTTTTGAAAAGGGGGGGAGGAGGAGGAGGAGAGATGCTCCCCGCCGCAAAAAACAGCACCCACCCACCAACGCACTCCAAAACAACCTAAAAAAAGAGGGGGAAAGAAAGGCGAGGAGAGGGGAAAGTAATCTCTCCAACAAACTAGAAAATCAATACAAAAAGAAAAGAAAAGCGAACTTCTCACCGCCGCTTCTGCAGGTGAAATTGGCCAAACAGGAGACTGTGCGGGAGGCGGTGTCTGTCTGTCTTTCTTTCTTTTTAAGCCTAAGAGAGGCAGAGAGGCGAGAGGGTAGGACAGCGCTGCGGCACAGGCTGAGCGCTCAGAGATCCCTGCGGCCAATTTCGCTGCGAGGCTGCGGAGATCGAAAGAGAAAGAGCGAGATGGTGCCTTCGCTTGGCGGATAGGTGAGTCGCGAAGACTTTAGCTTGTTTGAAAAGGCCAGGGGGGGGGGGCGAGATAAGAGAGGCACAGGAGGTGGACTTTTGCAGGGGCTTGGGGAGGGGGGCGCATTTTCTGTGCGCGTAAATGAAAATATCCCATTGTTTTAAAAGTTTTTTAAACCAAGTTTTCTCTCTCTCCCCCCTCCTCCTTTCTCTCTCTCCTTTTCTCTCCCCCCCCCTTCCATTACAGGTGATCGACCCAAGGCAGGCAAGCTCTCTCCGAGGAGAGGAAAACTGCTCTTGCCTCTCGCTGCTTGCAGACCCCCCCCCCCGTCTCTCTCCAGCCACCCCCACCCATTTTGGGGGAGACGGTTATTTAAGCAACACCTTTTCCTTGCACCTAGACAGACACTTTCCAAATCTCTCCTTCTCTCCAGTCCTTCGGGCGACTCACTTTGACGAACTTTTTTTTTGGGTGTGTGTGTGTGTGTGTGTGTGTGTGCGCGTGTTTAATTAATTCAGGTGTTGGCATTTGTAAAAGTTATTTCCCCAGCTCGGTGTCTCTTTTCCCCGCTCCATTAAAAAAAAATTATTATTATTTTGCACGGGTGTGTGTGTGTGTGAGAGAGAGAGAGGGGAAGAGAGGCCAGAAAACCTTTGTTGCAACCGACCGACCCAAACCCCACCGCCACTGATCGTGAGAACACGATGGAAGTAAGCACGGATCAGCCCCGGTGGGTAAGCCACCACCACCCGGCCGTCCTCAACGGGCAGCACCCGGACTCCCACCACCCCGGACTGGGCCATTCCTACATGGATCCCACGCAGTATCCTCTGGCGGAGGAAGTGGATGTACTTTTTAACATCGACGGGCAAGGCAACCACGTCTCTCCGTATTACGGCAACTCGGTTCGGGCGACGGTGCAGCGCTACCCCCCGGCCCATCACGGTGAGTGCCAGGATCCCAGCAGATCCCGGGGAGGAGGGCGACCCGCTTCTCTCCTCCTCCCGCTTTGCTTTCTCTCTCTGTCTTCCCTCCAATAACTGCTACACTTTGACAGCCAGCGACGAGCCCCGGAAACTAGACAGAGAAAAGCAGGCGCTCTCTCTCTCTCGCTCTCTGCTCTTTCTGCATGCTTGGTCTTCTAAACTGCTGATTTAATGCAAGCTCAAAAGCCATTAGCAACTGACAAGAGAGAGGGTCGTTTCTGGGAAATACCAGGTCTCTGTCTCTCGCTCAGGCTCGGCCTTTTCCTGGTGGAAGAGGATGAGCTCTGGGCCTCTTTGCAAACCAGCCACGCTCCCCGCGTGGAAAGTGCTCCCTGCTGCCCCGATCCTATAGCATGCTTTAAAAAAATATTACTCGGGTAGCAAAACTCTCCCTTTTTTTTCTTTTTTCTTTGGTTCAACGGGATTTTCTTCCCCAATACGTGTGCACTGGGTTAGAGGCTGAGGTCGCGCCAGCTTCCCTTGGGACTTTTTTTCCTCCCTTGCAAATGTGTCCTAAGATGTGCTGAATCCCAATTATTTGAGAAGAAACGTCCCAATGGCCTCTGCGGAACCGGCTTGCACACGCAAATCCGATTTAAACTGCAGTCCGGTTGCAGCCACTAGCTAGCAAGCCCCACTAAAACTCAGCGGCGCTTCCTTCCGAGTAGAAATGCCTCGCTTTGCATCGCCAGGTTGAATGCCGATGCTTGCTTGGGCGGTAGGGATTGAGGCCCACGGAACTGAGCGCGAGGCTTACTTGCGAGTAAATGTTGGACTAGGGACGGATTGTAACGTTTGTGGGTTTCAAGCAGCTTGGGAACTTCAGCTGGGTGGTGGATGGGGCCCGTTTGGGCAAAAAGCAGGGGCTATCTAGTAGCCATACTGAAGCACTTTGAAATCCTCATGGATTTCCGCAGGATTCCCACGCTTTTAAGAGGAGCCAGTCCCGTGCTCTTTTACCTAAGATGAAATCTACTGCACGCTTGTTTCCGAGTAAACGTGTCCCTTCTGCTGGGAGGTAGGTAGGTAGGTAGGTGGGTGGGGGTGCAGATCTTTGCTCTTTGAAAGTATTTGACTAGCTGGCTAGATCCTGCCGCTATTTTAATCCCTCGCCTTCATTGTTACATCCGGAGGCACGATCCGGAGCAGACAGGCTTCAGTGTAAACAAACAAACAAACAAACAGCCCATCAACTACGTTTACTCGGACGTAAAGTGAGCTGAAGCGGACCTCACTGAGGACTTAAGACCGCATGCAAATAGTTTCAGAAGTTTGTCCTTAACAGAAATTGTGGCTAGTTAGAAACCAACACGTCTCCCCCACTCAGCCACCCCCTGCTCACTTTGAAAGCCCGCGCGCGTGTTTTTTTTTAAATTATCCCTTGTCTGTCATTTCTAGTTTTTAATATTACTAGTAATGATGCCGCTGCAAAAGACAACAGGCTCCTTTTGACAGTGATTATGAAACCACTTGGGAAAGAGTGGGGGGGGACCTTCCCAGTTGGGCGATGAAAAGACAAACTTGAACCGTTCTAAACTAGAACTCTGGGAGGGAAAAAAGAGAGAGAGATGTAATGACTTAGCCTCCGGGCTGAGATGTTAGAATTAAAAGCTGTCAGGGAAAATAAGTGATATGATTGTCTCCCTGGGACTTCGTCCCATTAGTATGTATGATCCTGTACTGAATATTCACAGAAGCAATACAATAGCACCTTGCCAGGACAATTTGGCCTGCCAGTTTTCGGAGTGACACAGAACGCTTCCTCAAGCGGGATGGGAACAAAGCACAGGCAGTCAAAAGTTTCTTAAGGTTTTTTTAAAATATACACAGCGAAATATAAATATATTAAAGTAGTGAGAAACAGTGCAAGAGCCTATTCTGTCTACTTAGAAGTAAGGCCTACTGAGTTTGATGGAGCTTACTTCCAAGTAAACACTGCAGTCCGAGCCTCTACCCAGGAGCGGGTCCCTTTAACTTCTCAGGGACTGCAGCCTTTAACCGCGTGCTTAACAATCTGCTCCAAGCCAACTAAAAGTATTTAACTTTGGGCTGGGTCGTGCTCATTCCTGTTTGATTTTAGCATTCACCCTGAGGTGCTCTGTGTGGCTCCCAAGCTCACCCACTTAGTTTGATCTTTCTAAAAGGATTAATTTACTCTCTCTTGCTGTGAAATTTTATTCTAGAATGAATTTTTAAAACTCGCCTGGTAAAAGGGTGAAAAAATAAGAATGCAGTAGGCAGGAATGTATATGCAGTTAAGGAGAGCACGATAAATTGGTGGATGAGAAAATAATATTTGTGAATATATAACTCAGATATATTCACCCCCCCCCCCAAAAAAAATAACAAACCGCAGACTTCTTCAACTGCAGAATTAGCTCTCGATTTTCAAGCCCTTCTCTGGTTCCCCTCGCCCAAAAATTGGGAAGTAAAGTTGGGGGTGGCGGAAGAGAACTAAATTTCCCCAAATATTTTAAAGACCAAAAAAGCCGCCTCCTCCTTCTCCAACGCCTCCGGGGAACTGAATGAGCAATATTAATCCCTGATTAGTAATTGCCTTGCCCCGCTGTTAGTCTTTACAAGACATTTCAAAATATCATTAACCCTTCCCCTCCGAGTTGCAAAACAATCGCTTTGATCTAACGTGAATTTGAGTGACTCTGACGCTGCCTGCCCAAGAGCGTTTTCACACGTGAGGACTAAACTGGGTTAGAAGGAAATCTCTCTCCATACCCTCAGAAGATTATTCATTGTTCCAAAATACCCATTCGATTTAAAAAGGGGTCCCTTTTCAAACCCACCCTCGCCCCTACCGTCAACAATATGCACACACGGCAGAATAGATTACTAGGTCTATTTCGTTTTTCTTGTGAAAGTTACCTAGTTTATCTCTTCTTGGGCAAACGCCTCGTCCCCCCCCCCCCCAGCACAGAGCCAAAGAATTTTGGGGTTTTGCTTGTTGCTGGTTCACCCTTGATTTAATTGGGACTGACTTCCAAAACGAACCTGGTAAGATCGTAGTTTGGCTGTGTAGCAGGCAAGGGGACGCCAGTGGGTTTAAAAAACAAAGATCCTAGCTTAACTTGGGCGGCTGGAGAGAGCTTGCTCCAGAACTTTGATTTCTTCATCTGGTTACAAAGTCTTCAAGTCTGGTTACAAAGCAAGAGTTTAGGTAGTTGTGCTTACAAAATCTGCACCTATCTATCAGATCGGAATCGCCTCTGTATATTTGAGCTCCCGGAATAATTCACAATATCACTAAAACAGCAACAGGAGAAAGCTGGCTTGATAAGTTGCAGATTCCCCCTCCGTTTACCCATTAGAGTAGACTGCTCAAATCCCCAGTCAATTGCAACTTGGTCAATTAAAATGAAAGGCAAGATGTTTCTAGATCCTCAACCTGAACTCATTTTTTTAAAGGCATGAATGCCTGTTTGATTTTGCCTCTCTGTGGAAAATGTCCTGGTTACAGTTACTTGGAAGGAAGCCCCATGGATTTAAGAAGCACCTTAACACGTGGTTAGGATTGGGGAGAGACCCTGTTAAAATCCTAACTTGGGAAACTGTAGAAGTCATTGATTTGAATGGGAACTTCTTGCTTCAGAATACATATAATGAGGATGTCCTCTTTCTCTGTGTGTGAATGCTTTAAGCTTGAGCATGTACATGTTTACTCAGATGTAAGTCCCCTTGAGTTGATCAGGGCTCATTTCCAAGGAAGTGTAAAAAGGAGAACTGCCTCAATTTGGATCGTTAGATAGATTTCTGGTTCAAAAACCAACACAGGTAGACTCGGGGAAACTTTTAACAGCTACCATGAGAAATTCTTGTGGAAGAAGTAAAATTTGGAGCTGTCTGACTGATGGAGGTTTATTTTTTAGTGGGGGTGGTGGTGGTGAAGAAGAAAGAAAAAGGAAAAAAAACTTGCTCAAATAATTATCCATAATAATAATAGAATTTTTTAAAAAAGACATTTTCAGTTAGCTTTTGGCATGTGTCGCTGAACGACATACTGGAAAACTGCCTTTCTTGCTTCGATCGTAAACCTATTAAATTGGAATTAATACTTCCAAGTACTTGGATTTAGCATGTTAATTTGTGTGTGTGGGGACTGCCACCCAGTCAGCCACAGGTTGACTTAAAGTGTTTCTCATTGGTTTCAACAAGATGCTAGTTGCAATCTGAAAGCTGTAACGTCATATGTGTCTACTCGGGAGTAATCCCCACTGAGCACAAGGAGGTGACTGTGGAAACGCAGGTATTTTGTATTTGCAATCATACACCAGGCCAGGTTTTCTGGTACCCATGCATGTTTATCTGGGAGGCGGTTGTATGTAATTTGGTGAGACTTCTGAGTAAATATGCAGCATTTTGGACTGCATAGGGCTTTCTTGGAAAGGAGGCTGCAAGGTCTGAAACAGGATATTTTAATAATAACCAGGAATTTTAAAAGCCCGTTTAAAAAGATGTGCAGTGTTTGCTTTCTGAAGATTACTCCACTTTTACTCCCAAGCATGGCATAGGTTTGAAACTTGATTTCTGTGAGGTGCAGGCATGATCCTAAACATGTTTCCTCAAAAGTAAACTCCCCTGAAGTCCATGGGCTTATTTGCTAGCCTTAGCAGGAACTAAGACTGATTGAGCTGAGGTGTCTTACATCTGAGTAGACCTGCTTAAGATCAGGTTGTTGAAGTCTGAACTCCAACGTGTTGGGCTGATTTTTCTAGTGAACATTATTTAAGTGCCCTGGGCTCCCTTTGGGGAGAAGTGCAGGATATAAATTTAATGATTAACAATCATATGTATTACAAAGATATGGGCAGGCAAAATCAGCGCTTCAAGAGGTAGGGAGCTGAAAGAAGTCTGGCTTAAATCTATCCTTCTGGCCTAACTGGGTGATTATTCCTACTGCCCGATGCTGTTGCAAAGTTCCCCCTGCTTTCTTGCAAAAGGTGGGAGTCCTTGTTATGGGTTTTTGTCAATTTCACGTGACCTCCTGGTTCAAGATGCCTGCAGGATTGATTGGGGAAGGCCCATTAGCGGGGATTGATTTGTGCAAGGGGTGAGAAGGGGGAGCATTGAGAAAAGAGAGAAAGAAATCTGAATGGGATCATTCACGGAAAAAGGAATGATTGTCCTCAGTTACACTTTACCTTAGAGTCCGTGTGAGAGTGTAAACACCGAATTGGAGCCTGCGCGCGTGTTCACAGGCAACTTAGCTCCTGGTACATTTTATCCACTCGTGACATTCTTCTAGAGCAGGCACGTCCAACAGGTAGATTGTGATCTACCAGTAGATCACTGGATGTCTGTGGTAGATCACTGCTAGATCACTGGCACCCCTAAAAAAAGCTCACCCAAAATTTTCCTTCTCCCTAGAAAAAGCTGAACTATGACATGAAGCTCTAAACAAAAATGGGCCTCCCTCCCTCCTAAAAGAAGCTCAACAAGTTTGACCTAACCCCCCCCAAACAGGGCTTCCCTTCCTTAAAAAAACTCAACAGCTTTGACCTGAACCCCCCAAAAGGGGGTAGATCACTCCCAGTTTTAAACTCTGTGAGTAGATCAGAGTCTCTTGGGAGGTGGCCACCCCTGTTCTAGAGAAGCGTGCATAAGACCCTTGTCTTCTCACCTTCTTAAGAAGCACACACATAGGTAAATGGAAGGAAGGGCCCTTTCACATGATACCCACAGCAAACTCTATGTTACCTGCTCCGGAGTCCTGGGCTTTCTGACCCAGAAGGGTTGCCAACTGATCAGAAAGGAAATGAGCTGGCTTCCTCTTCTGCCTTGAGCGGAAGGCAGCCTGACACAGTAGGGCGATATGGCAGCATTCTCACCTGTTAATGCCTGTGGAACAGAAGCCTGCTGTTAAAAGCACAGTTACAGTGTCGAGTCAAAAAGTTGCCCGCATTACCAAAGAGGGCATCTTTAAGGTCCTTTTCTTACACTGCTGCATTTTAGGTACACACTTAAAAAATGTCAGGTGTGAGCAAATCATAAAGCACCATTGAAACTTCCACTGAACTAAACCCCAGAATTTTAAGGGGTTGGACTAGATGATCCTAGGGGACCCTTCCAACTCTACAATTCTATTATTCTTTTATCAACTTGTATTTAAGATACAGAGGTAAATGTATTGCATGCTCATGCCTAGCCTAAGCATTTTTTACTTGGAAGTATTTTAAGCTCCACGGTAATCAGTGTAATGTGCTTGGCAGTCAATGTTTAGGCTGTTTAGGCTTGGGATTTATGGGTCAGAAACCTACACACACCCCAAACCTGAAGTTGGAGTTAGTCCCCATTTATTCCAAAAAGTTGTACTTCCAACTCTTGAGTTTGAGATCTGAGTGTTGGAGAGTTTTGTCTTTGGGCCTGACCTAATCCAACACACATTTCCTTGAAAAACAATTACCACTTTGTTGAATTAGATTTCAATTTACACTCCATCATAAAAATCAGTAATGGATGATAAATCCACCAGTTTGAAATGAGCCTGTCTTCTATGTAGATGTCTGTTTCCCTTCCAAATAACCACCTCATCTTGAAACATATTTCCTCTAACACACCTGCCTCTATTCTGTTTATTTACTACAACTGAAAATCGCTTCCAAGTAAGTAGATTAATTTTTAAAACATGGAGAGGGGGAGGAAAACCTCAGACTGCTTTTTCTTTTTTATTTAAAAACATCAAGTACCGGTATTAGGTTTATGTAAATTTCCCACTGTATTTTTAATAATACCAACAAAATATTCTTAAGGCAAAAGATCTGATATATTGACCTATTAGATTGTTGTTGGAATATGCTTTGCAACTTGAATGCATCAATTTTATGTAGCAATTCAAACTTTTGCCTCTTGTTTTCTCCATTCTCTGCTGCTGTCTTCTGCTTCAATACTGGGGTAACACCCCATTTGGGATTATGTCGTGTGTGAACCAATTATTTATGAGAACTGAGGAAGTTCAGGCCTGGGGAGGGAGGGCAAATGCAGCTCTCTAGACCTCTGTTGAGCTGTCCCCAGTCCGTATCTCTCACTGGTCCATACCATCATCACTTTTGACTCTCCATGAATGCTTTTGACTGCATGAGATGTGGCTTTCAACTCTTGAGAATGCCCTTTTGTGCCTGGATGGAGAGATGTCTATGTCTATGTGGGTGTGTCTCAAAACCTCTGGCTTTTGCATGGCCTATTGGACAAAGGCTCTATCCTCTGTAGCCTCGTCCACCACGGTCATGTGGCCCTCAGAAGCTTGTATTATGAGGGAATGTGGCCCTTCAGTGAAAAAAATCTCCCCCTCTACCACTAAACACCGAGAGAGATTATTTAGCATTTGGAGTAATGATCCCCACAGTGATGTGGGAAAAGGTTGAGGAGCTTTTATGGAAATCCACTAGTCCCACCGCCTAATTTTAGCAACATTCTAGCCTTCTAAAAATAACAGCTGAAGGGGTTGAGTGCGAACACAGCACAAGACCCAAGTGGGATCTACTCAGAGAAGACCCACTCAAATTAATAGACCTAAATTAGTCATGCCCATTGATGCTGATGGGCCTATTCTGAGCATGAGTCATGTTGGAAACAAGACACAATCCCCCGTCACATTTGCTCCAAAGTAGTCCTATCGGAGACCGCCCTGGAGAGAGGCGGCAATTTGATGCACACTGAATTTGTTAAACTTGTTGGAACTTACTTCTGAGTAGCCCTGTACTGAATTGCAGTGTCAGTTGGGTCGGGACCATCACCATTCCTCTCCACTTCTGACCTCAGACTTCTATCCTGAGCAGGGCTAGCCCACCTATAGAGGCAAAGGAGACATTTGCCTAAGGTAGGGCAGCCGAATTTCCATGGCTCCTGCTAAGTAAATGCCACTTCCTCTCATTTGGCAGGATGCAGAGGCTTTAAAGCGCTTGGGTGTGATTAGTCTTGAGCTCAAAGCGTTGGCATTTGAGTTTGAGAAGGTGGGCGGCAACGCTTCTGTTTTGCACATGGGAGCCAACGCTTCCTCCCTGCGAACCTCAAATCGATCGAGGGATTTCCGTTTTGGGTTGCCAACAGATCTGTACTCAAGGCATTCCTCGACTGGAGCCCTGGGAGAGCACCCCTTTTGCATGCAGAAGGTCCCAGGTGTAGTTCCTAGCATTGGCAGCCAGTTCTGGGAATATCCCTGGTCTGAAACCCTGAAGAGCCACCGCCTATGAAAAATACCGAGCTAGGTGGACCATTGGCCCGACTCTGTTCCAGCTGAGCCCATCTGACTTACGGGTCCCTAAGCTGTCCCACCACCCTTTCCTCCTTTGGGGAGACGTTGGCTAACAGGGAACTGCTTTTGTCTTTCTGTCCTAGCAGGTGGTCAGGTGTGCCGCCCGCCATTGCTGCATGGTTCTCTCCCTTGGCTGGATGGGAGCAAGGCTTTGGGAAGCCACCACAGCACCGCCCCTTGGAACCTCAGCCCCTTCTCCAAGACCCCCATCCACCACAGCTCGCCGGGACCTCTCTCCGTCTACCCTCCAGCGTCCTCCTCCACTTTGTCTGCGGGCCACTCCAGCCCACATCTCTTCACCTTCCCGCCGACCCCTCCCAAAGATGTCTCCCCGGATCCCTCCATCTCCACCCCAGGCTCCACTGGGTCCAGCCGGCAAGAGGAGAAAGAGTGTATTAAGTACCAGGTGTCCCTGGCCGAAACCATGAAGCTGGAGTCTTCTCATTCCCGAAGCAGCATGGCCTCATTAGGAGGGGCCTCCTCAGCTCATCACCCCATCTCCACTTACCCTTCCTACGTCCCTGAATACGGCTCTGGACTTTTCCCTCCCAGCAGCCTGCTGGGGGGATCGCCGACCGGCTTCGGGTGCAAATCCAGACCGAAAGCACGTTCCAGCACAGGTAGGGTCCTTAATGGATTCTTAAAATTCTTCTGTTTCAGGTTCAGGAAAGACTTAAAAAAATGAGCAAAGGTTAAGGACTGGGAGGAATAATAATATGGGGCAAAAGGGGATTGTATGGGTTTTCAGCTGCAAATTCAGATCAAAGAGCTTCCGGAGCAGGCAAGGTGCTAAATGGATGACCAGCAACCAGTTAGAAGCCAACTCTTGCTTTATTTTTTAAAAAGAAGCCAAGGATCATTATAAGCAGAAAGCAAACTCTGGCAATGCAAAGGGATCAAGCAGATACCACAGAAGCTTTCTTCCTAGAATACTGTTGCATTCCACAACAGTTGCTATATTTTACTCTTCCTTTAGAAAGATCAGAACAAGCTAAGGTGGGTTTCCTTCTGGTCTCCCAGCCAGGGCTTGACCAGAGGTGGGGTGGGTTAGCTTTAACAATGCAACAACATCTCCAGATTCTCCCAGGCTATTCACTGTTCACTCTGTCCATTTGCACATGAGAAACTCAATTGATTTTTAATGGGGATCATTTACCAGAAGAGGGAATCTTGCACGTGTTTCCAGAAAACTCAGCAGGCCTACTAATTTTTGATATTTGCAGGGTTTATGCACTTTCTCTGTTTTATACACAGAGATATTTGGTTTTATATTGGTCCCTCTGGCATTTAGAGACACAAATCTCTTTGGCTAGGGATCCCAATTTCACCATTATGTCTGACTAAACGTGTTGGATAGATGATTCGGTTTTCTCATTATCACATGTACTAAACCTCACTCACTCATACCACCCCACTCCTAGGTTCAGAAAGATTTGTACAAGGTGGTAGTGATTAAAAATGTTTTCCATACTCTATAGGTCAGTCCTTCCCCTTCCTATTTGATTTTTGCCTCGTGGGAGAGAGGAGCAGAGAGTTGAATCAGATTTAAGCTGAAACATCACTTCCAGCCCCACACATTCAACAAGTGGGGTGGTCCTGATGTTCACGTTAGGGGGCTAAAACCCAAATTCTCTAGAGCCAAATATAGCATAGGACAGGGGTCAGCAAACTTTTTCAGCAGGGGGCTGGTCCACTGTCCCTCAGACCTTGTGGGGGGCCAGACTATATTTTGGGAAAAAAATATGTATGAATTCCTATGCCCCACACATAACCCAGAGATGCTTTTAAAATAAAAGCACACATTCTACTCATGTAAAAACACCAGACAAGCACCACAAATAACCCAGAGGTGCATTTTAAATAAAAGGACACATCCTACTCATGTAGAAACACGCTGATTCCCGGATCGCCCGCGGGCCGGATTTAGAAGGCGATTGGGCCGGATCCAGCCCCGGGGCCTTAGTTTGCCTACCCATGGTATAGGACATCACCCCACTTTGATGGGTGATTAAGGACCAATGCACCCATTTTATGCAGAGATTTCACTCCTATCTAATGGATTCCATTTCACGCCTCCACAAATGGCTGTTTATCCACATATGCACACTTTTTGACTGGGAGTTCCTGCGCTGAGAACATTCAGTGAAACAGATATGACAGTGAAACTTGAGAGAGAGAATGTGGAATAGATACCGGGGATGGGGAACTTTGAGATGTGGTTAGACTACAACTCCCGTTGTCCCGGACCCTTGGCTATGGTAGCTGGGGCTGATGGGAGCTGGAGTTCAGCAACATCTGGCAAGCCACAAGTTCCCCATCCTTGTTACATTCAATATGCTTGCCAACATTTTAGCTTGGCTCAGTAGCTGACCCCTTTTAGCTGCAGCAGACATTAGGAAGGGCTCATGTTTATCCACTATTGTGAATGGTTTCACTGGTTGGCAAAGGCACAAGAGCAGGCCAAGCCAGTGTATTTTTCCAGTCAGTTGGCAATCTGTAAGACTCTGATTGTGCATTTGTCCAACAGCCCTAATCCACTGACGGATTAAAACAGCATTTGCTTTGGGTGTTTTAGCTGAAATTGACACATCAGGTGGAATTTTGACTCATGATTCTAAGCCATGGTTTGTTTAAGCCATGGATGAACAAACCATAGGTTAACTTATTTTATTTATTTATTATTTATTAGATTTATAAACCAGCCTTCACCAAAAGATCTCACAAGATAAAAACATGAGATAAAAGCACAAATAAACCATGAGTTCTCCCCACAAAAAACCATGGGTTGCTTCTTCAAAGTTTGTTTTGTTTTCCAGCTGCTCCTGCCTCATGCTTTTGCAATGTGGTGAGAGCCTTGAGTGGGGGAGAGAAAACAAACCAAAGTTAAGGAAGGGTAGTGGTATTACACGTAATCCACCATGGTTCAAAAGCCAACAACAAACCATGGCCTCAGATTGTGGTTTCTTACCAGTAAACAAACCATGGTTAAGCTGCTGAGCAGGGTTCACGTGTAACACCAAGACAGGCATTACCAAACTGCGGCCCTCCAGATGTTTTGGCCTACAACTCCCATGATCCCTAGCTAACAGGACCAGTGGTCGGGGAAGATGGGAATTGTAGTCCAAAACATCTGGAGGGATGAAGTTTGGGGATGCCTGCACTAAGACATGGTTTAATAAACTGTTAATTAACAAACTCCCATTTAGCATATGTGTAAACCAGGTGATTCGTTTTTCCTCTGCTGTTTTTTTTCTTGGATCAAGGTCTCTCTTTATTTGTAAGCAGACACGCAAAACCAGAATGCACAATTCATTCATTCCTCTTGCTCTTGTGTAAGCCTCATTCCCAACCTGCTTTGCTAAACTTAGAAACTTATTTTAATTCGCTTGAAGCTACCTGCTTCTAATGTGAACATTTCTGGAAAGCTGGTTTTTACATGCACACAGAGAGAATGTGTGTGTGTGTGTGTGTGTGTGTGTGTGTGTGTGTGTGTGTGTGTGTGGTGTTGTTGGGGGACCACAAAAACCTAATGTGTTCCGGAAATGTTATTTATTGGTTCAGTGACTTCCTTATGCAGAGAAAAAGACTGGATAGCACTGTGTTCACTTTCCCCACTCAAAAGTCTCTCTCTGCACTTCCCCCAATTCTTTTCCCAGATCCCAGGAGTGAGTTTATTTTAAGTTGGTTTCTTTTTCTTTTTTTCTGTTGGGGGTGGGAGGGGAGAAGGGGAACTACCTAAGAAAAGAGGGAAGTTTTGTTTAGACTGCCTGATCTGGGTCTGTCTCCGAAATATTTCATAATCCGTAGGCTATATAGTGAAAGAAAGCAAATTAGCCCACAGCGGCAGCAGTACTGCTCAGCATAATTTCTAGAAAGTATATTTTAGCATGCCTTTGGGACTTGCTTTTGAGTAAATGGCCATGATCCACAGCAGAATTATATGCAGTTTTTTTTTTTGCAGTCCTGAGCCTCCTTGTTCTGGAGTCAGTTACTCCTTAATAAGTGTGAGTGGGACCCCGGCTTCAAGTTTGTTGATTTTTTGTGGGCAAAACACCCTTACGTTGCACTGTGTTCAGAATCAAGGCCTGCCAACTTTTCAAGCACCCACTGCCTTCAACAAGAAGCTTGATCGGCAGATGCTAGCTGATCACCATGTTTATCTCCCTGCTGTGAAAAGCTACACCTGTAGATCAAGCTGCTGTTAAGTGCAGAAGAGCAGGGCACTTGGCAACCCTAGGTTCTTTTTTTGTGATTCCTCCCCTGCCCTCCATCTTTGTACACTAAAATCTTGGAATATACACCGAAATCAGTGGGGCTGGTCTTGGAATGAACGCCTTTAGGTTTCAGGCAGTTTGCATATTAAACAAAGATCAAAATAAGTCGTTCCCTCACCTTTCCCCTATCCACCCCCTTTCTTCCTTTCCTCATTGAGACTCTCCTGCAAGTAGATGTTGTCCAGTGTGAGTCAGATCAGTTTTCAGGGTTTTTCCAGGGTGACATTTACTCTGACTGTCTGAGCAGGGACTGTCTCTATTTAGCTGATATGTTTTAGCTAATCCAATTATTTTCAGACGGCTGCACGCGACAGTTACATTGTTTATCCAGCGCCAGGAACTTTAATAGAGTCCGGATGCGGTTAACAGTGACAAAAAGAAAGAAAGAAGTAAATGCAGAACTGCCTCTTTCTGTATATGCAAGCAGACTGGGTGTGTGTGTGAGAGAGAAAGAGAGAAAGAGAGAAAGAGAGAAAGAGAGAAAGAGAGAAAGAGAGAAAGAAAGAAAGAAAGAAAGAAAGAAAGAAAGAAAGAAAGGGAGGAAAGGAAGCAGAAGAGAATGAAAACTCAGATCTGCAAAGTTGTTTTAAGGGCTGCCTTTCCTACTTCTAGCAGCAGACCTCTGCACCTTTAATAACTTCCATGTCAGGCAGAAAAGGGAGAGAAGAGGCTTTCTCCACTGCTATTACAATCACGGCCAGCATGGGTAGACTCATAGAACTGTAGAGTTGGAAGGGACCACCAGGGCCATCTAGTCCAACCCCCTGCAGCGCAGGAGTCTTTTGCCCGACGTGGGGCTCGAACCCACGATGCCGAGATTAAGAGTCGCATGCTCTACCATGTCATCGTGATCCAGCGGAGGGACATAGAGCACCTGCTTTGCTTGCAGAAGGCCCCAAGTTCAATCCCTGGCATATCCAGGTAGGGCTGGGAGCACCCCGCCTCCGTGAAACCCTGGAGAGCTGATCAGTGTAGAAGCCATTGAGGTGGATGAGCTGACGGTCTGATCCAGTATAAGACAGCTGCCTTTCTAGGGGTATTATGGGTAAGGGCCATAGTTCAGGCGTAGAGCATGCCAAAGGTAAGGCTTGAGAGCCACTGCCATTCAGTGTAGATAATGCTGAGGCAGCTTCTTATGCTCCTGTGTCCCATGGATGATGTTTCCAGGGCCTACTGAGCTGAGATCCTAGGCGTAATTTCTAACCCACCCTCTTCTAGTCCTTAGGAGACCAGTGAGAAGGTGGGCGAAGGAGCACATGAGTAAGAATGGTCTGGTCTCCCTGTTGTGTTGTACTGAGTGTGCAGGGAATGTGCAGGCTGCATGTGATGGGTTCGGATGGCATATATATATATATATATATATATATATATATATATATATATATATATATATATGCCCAGGGACTCTCACAGACACGGAGTGGCCTTGGCTGTGAGTCTCCAGTGCTGAACAGACTTGGGAAGTAGTGCCATGGCAGGCATCCCCAAACCTTGGCCCTCCAGATGTTTTGGACTACAATCCCCATCATCCCTGACCACTGGTCCTGTTAGCTAGGGATCATGGGAGTTGTAGGCCAAAACATCTGGAGGGCTGCAGTTTGGGGATGTCTGCGCTATGGGAACCAGTGGGATTTTTGGCCAAGTGGAAGGGTTTAAGATCAGGGTGCTTTGGATGCTACAAATGAGGGGTGTGTGTGTTGGCTTCCCATTGGTGTGCATTTGACTATTGTTGTAGACTACCCAGGTCTTCTTTTGCTTGCTCCACTGGGTCTTCTTAGGTCCTCGGTAATGGACAAGAAAGATCCTCCTCCTCCTCCTCCTTCTCTCTGCCTAGGGAAGGCCTGTAGCTCTGTGGTAGAGCATCCAGGTTGCACGTGGAGGGTCCCAGGTTCAAATTCTTGCAGCATCTCCAGTTAGGGCTAGGAATGTCCCCTATCCAAGACCCCACCAAGCCACTGCCACTCAGTATGGACCATACTGTGCTAGATGGACTCAAGGCAACTTCCTCTGTTTCTGTGCAGATACTGTGTTAAGTTACATCCTTCTGCACGGAATAACTGCCTTATTATTCCGTATTATATCACTGGTCCATCTAGCCACCAAATTGCCCACTGAGCAGGCTGAAGGTAGGTTTAGATCTCCAAGTTTGAATGGGGGCTCATCTTATGTCGGTGGGCTTGCTTTAGTTTGGTGGTGGTGGTGGCGGCGGCGGCAGCAGCAGCAGCAAATAGCTCTGCCTGGAAGCCACTGCTGAAGTTTCCCACAATGCCTCTGATGTGGCAATAGCTTCTTCTTTTTTGATGATGTTAGGAAAGGGTCTTAGCTCAGTAGCAGAGCGGTTACCCTGCACGAAGGAGGTTTAGTCCTAGGCATCTCCAGGTAGCACTGGCGTAGCAAGGGATGCGATGGGGGCGGGGCGCCCCGAGTGCCACCCTGGAGGGGGGTGACACTTGGCACACACACCCCGCGACTCCCAAGCCGAGTGGCACTGCTCCAGTGCCGTATGGATGGTGCCGGGATCCTCTGCTCACTGCCGCAGCCACAAACGGAGGATCCCAGCACCATTCCCGTACGGCGCTAGAGCGCCGCCGCTACATAGCACACATGTGCGACGGCGCTACGTATGTACATGCGTGCTACGTAGCCACACCCCTGGGTGCCGCTCCAGGTGCCCGGGCGGCTCCCTCCGCCACTGCCAGGTCGGGCTTGGAGGGACAATGGTCTGAAATCCTGGAGAGATAGTCAGTGCTAGTCAGTGTGGAAAATATAATAATAGAATTGTAGAGTTGAAGGGTCCTTGAGGACCATCTAGTCCAACCCCCTGCAACGCAGGAATTTTTTGCCCAGTGTGAGGCTCAAACCCACAACCCTGACATTAAAAGTTTTATTCTTTACCGACTGAGCTATCCCAGGAGGAGGGCAAATACTGAGCTAGATGAAGCAATGATTTGATTCGGTGCAGGGCACCTTCCTGTGTCCTTATGTTCATTCCCCCTGTGTCTGAAAAAGCAGGTAGAAATGGCAAGGAGGAACAAAAGTAGGGCAAGGGGGTCAGTAGCAGCCCCCCCCCACCTGTGCAAAGAGCCTTGTCAGATACCTGCATGAAAGGACTGTGGGCTCAGTCTGGGGATTGCAAACAGATTCCCAAGCTCAGAATGAGCTCTGAGGCACCCAATTCCTTAAATTTAAGTGTGTGTCTTTGACCTGCCTCTGATTCATGGACCTTGGCACTCTAGCGTAAAAAACAAAGTAGGTCTCTCAGGTCTTCCTACTCTCAAAATCTCTTGAGATATTTTCACCTTAGAGGACAGGGCTGAATCTTGTTGAGGGCGCCAAGTTTCTCCTTAGTTGGGATTCCTGTGTTTTGAACGCGCAGGCCCTTGGCAGCTGAAACTTTTCTGGGCAATGAGCTAGGGAAGAAGCATCTTCTGTTTAAAAAAAATTATCTGCCATGTCACCTGATTGCTAAAAGCGCAGGAGCTCTGTCAGAAAAGAAGGTGGCAACCCTAGGCATGCAGAGCCTGGGCTGCGCCTTCTGCAAGACTTTGGAAAAAGCTTGTAGTATGGAATCATGCTTATTTTTTTTAAAGGCCTAGCTCTTTTCCGCCTTCGTTGCAAACGTTCCCAAACAACCCAAACGCCAGACATAACATTGTTGTGTTGCAGAGAGCTGGGTTGAGTTTGGATCTCTGGCTGAGTGGAGGTGAAGGTGCAGAGATGGGAAAGGAAGGAGGCCCAGGTGAGAATGGTGATGGAGAGGATCTCGGTTTCTGCTGCTATTCTAGCTTTGTTGTGACTTGCTGGTGCTGTGCCTAACACGGACCAGGAAAAGGAACCAAAGAGGAAACTGCAAGCAAGCAGGTGACAGACACCTTTCTGGTTGCGGATCAGACAGACTCAGATAGGGCAGCTGGCTTCAAATGATTGCCTTATCATTGTTGAGTCTCTTTAACCGCCATTCCTCCCATCCTCTAACATCAAAGAGCCCAGGGCTGCTTCTCTTCTGGGGCAATCTGAGAACAAATGCTGACCACATTTTGCATTGCGATGGCGCTTCTCTCGAGTGCTTCAGTTATCGTGTGCTTTGACTGAGTAATGCTTACAACAACCTTGCAAGGTGGGGCCATTGGTTATTTATTTGTAGAAAACATTTCTGTGTGTCGCGGTCTCCTGAAATATGAAACATAAAGCACTGTTAACAATAAAAACAGGCAAACCCTGCAAATTGTGTTAAAAAAAAATGGGATGAGTGTAGGCATTAGGCATCAAGTTTTAACTTTTATTCAGGAAAAAAACCCCCAAAGGAATGGCTGCCTGTCTCTTGCCTTAGGGAAGTACAGGATTAGGGTGAGATTTGAATGGGGGACTTGCTCACAGACCCAGGTCGGCGGCTGTTCCTGAGATAATATACCTAAGACAGCTTGGTTGCACATTAAGAACCAAATCAACGCTAAGGCTTTTCATGGTAGCCGGCTGCAATAAGGGGGGAGTGGAGGGGATTCTCATCAACTACATTTGGATCCCACTTTTTTCCGCGAAGCTCAAGTTCTCAAACCTCCCCCTCCCCAATTATATTCTCACAGCTGCCCTGTGAGGTAGGTTGGGCTGAGCGATAAGGAGTGCTTCGGGGTCAGCCAGAGAGCTTCATGAGGATTTAAACCCGGTTACCCCCCCAGTCCTAATCTGACTCACACTCTAAATCAGGAATTCTGTTGAGGGTCACACTCCCTGAATCAGAATCTGCCAGGGGCTGCATGGCTGGGATGAGCTGGGCTCCTCTTTTCTCTCCTGCCATCTCTCTCTCCCTCCCCCTTGCCACCCCCTTCTCTTTTTCTCTCCCGCCCCTTCTGCCCTCTCCTTTCTGCTTAATTCGCTCACCCTTAAAACTAGGCTGTGTTTTCTCAGGCTACAGACTGCCCATCCCACGCTAACTACTACACCACACTGTCTCTCAGAGGAAGTGTGAGATGAGCTTCCCATATCCAGCAGCTTCCCATATCCGGGCCTTTTGAAAGAGACAGGATTGTTTCCCAGAATGCATACGGGGAGCCCTACGGCATAATTCCCATCCTACTTGTACTCTCCCAAATTATTCCCATTTTACAGAGGAAGAACTGAGGCAGAGCAAGCAAGGGAACCACGGGTGTGGCGGTGGTGAAGCCATTGTGATTGGAATGTTTGCATTTTTGGCTTCATGGCAGTCTGTGTGGACACGGCGTCTGCTGGCGGTTAGGCGACCTCCTGGCATTTCATTGGGATGTGGAATCTGCCAGAGGTGATGAGTTGTGGTTCGGGCTTCTGCTTTTCCCTCTGTCCTGAGTTTCCTGCCTGCTTGTTTAGCAGCAGTCTGAAATGCAGAGGCACAAAGCAGATGAAGCATTTGCTGGCCTGGCGAGTGGCGGTGAAAATCACAAGCTCCATGGGCTAAAACGTTTGTGTGTCAGCTTGCACAATGGAGTCTCCTTTATTAGAGCAGACCAGACACTGCTCTGTCTGCTTTCACTTTTTTGCCTCCTTCGCCGCAGCCAGTTTGGGGGAGGATGACATTGACCATCAGATTCCTCCTCCTTTGTCTCCATGTTGCCTTTGCAAAACTCAGTGAACAGGAGGATGGGGACAAAAGTACAGTGGTTGCGAACGGGATCCGTTCCGGAGGCCTGTTCGCAATGTGAAAAGCCCACAACCTGAAGCGCCGTATCTGCACAGGTGCGTGATGCAATTTGGCGCTACTGCGCATGCGCAAAGCGCGATTTAGCACTACCGCGCATGCGCGAGTGGTGAAACCCAGAAGTAACCCTTTCTGGTACTCCCGGGTTGCCATGGGACGCAACCTGAAAAAAACGTAACATGAAGCAAACGTAACACAAGGTACGACTGTAGAATCTGTTGGTTCTGCCTGTCATTGGCTCTGGTTTTAACTAGCACAGGGCCTCCTTGTCTTCTGCTTCACAAATCCCGATGGGATTTGGCCTCCACTGGAGCCAAAGAAAGAAGATGCCTAGGTTGTCTGGGTAGCCATGCACCCTACTTTACAGAGAACAATCCTCCATTAGAAGACAGAGCTCGCTTGGAGTGAGTCCTTGGTTTTGAAAGGGCTGTCCAATGGGTTTAAAGAAGGGGAAGCAGGAACTCCCCATCAGCAGTTAGTACTAGGATTGGGTGATAACTGGTTTCCCACATCGTGACATATCTAAACATTGCGATATACTGATGTATCACGATGGCAGCAATAAAGATGGAGCTATGTGGTGGCATTGGCTGGCTGCATGGTTTCTCCCCACATTGTGATTTTTGCATAGTGTGCAGACACACACATCATGATTCGAGATATGTAGCCAGCTCAAAAATTATGAAACTGATATCGCAGCATCCTGGATAGCTCAGTTGCTTAGAGCATGGTGCCGATAATGGAACAGCTGCCTATTCCTGCATTTTGGGCTAAATGATCTTCAGGGTCCCACCCCCCCCAACAACTCTGTTATTCTGTGATATGGACGTCAAACTGGTTTTGCACAATATATCAATATATCACCCAGCCCTAGTTAGTACCTGGACAAGAGACAGATTACCCAGTCTGTGGTTCCATTCTTACCCAACTATGTTGAGACGCATTGTGGTTCGATGTTGAGTACACTTGTTGTTTGTTAATGAGCGTCTGCACATATGCAAATCTGTGTCTTGATTTGTCCCCCGTTTTCAGTGATGAGTTTCCTCTCTTTTCCCGGTGAGTGACATCATCTTAGCAGGCTTTTGTTGTGTGGAATGCTGTGGAATGGCGGTATCCTAAAATGAGGAGCACATATATTCAGGGGTTGGGATGGGTTTAATTGTCTGCGGTTGGCAAGCCTTGAAAACGAGAGGTGCCTCTAAAAATATTCTGGATGTTCTAGGTACAGAAAGCTCAGTAGGCTGGTTCTGTTGTTGGTCAGGTGTGAGGGATTATAGAGCTTTGGGTGGAGATGCCCCAGCATTTCCACGTAGGGCTTGGAAGAGTTTGTGCTCTAGAACCCTGGAGAGCCACTGCCGACCAGTGTAGACAATACTGTGCTAGATGAGACCAATGGTCTTGGTTCCTTGGCAATCCCCCTCTGTTGGAGTTCAGAGCTATGTGTGACACTCCACCACCCCCGTAGGCTGCTGGTGCACTGCCGGCTACGATCCTAAGACTCTACAGTACTGCCTCTCCACTCCGCTTATGTATATTGGGAGATGGTGGGCAAAATGGTTCTCAGCCTCAGGTGGCAAAATGTGTTGGGCTGAACCCAGTTTGTTCTTTGGAACTGCACGGCCTGATTTTTACTCTCAAGGAAACAGGCATCCGTGCATTTGTTTTGACACCTCTGTGTGCGCTAGGAAACCTTAACGCAAGGACAACCCTCCTCTCTTTATGCACCCGGTACTTTTCCATTTCTGGAAAGTAGCTCTGCAGCACTCCGCAGACAGCAATGGGGAGTTCTGCTGGAGATAGCCTGGGAATCTACACTTCTGTCCCTTAAGTGCAGAACTGTACCCGTGGTTCCCTTGCTTGCTCTGCCTCAGTTCTTCCTCTGTAAAATGGGAATAATTTGGTAGAGTACAAGTAGGACGGGAATTATGCCATAGGGCTCCCCGTGTGCATTCTGGGAAACAATCCTGTCTCTTTCAAAAGGCCTGGATACAGGGAGCTACTGCTTGGCTCACCTCCCCACTCTTCTGAGAGACAGTGTGGTGTAGTAGCTCGCATGGTGTGGACAGTCTGTAAGCCCGAGGAAACTCATCCTATTTTCACACATGTGAGGGAAAGAAGAATGATAATCCATGTGACAGCCCTTAAGATATTTGAGGATGGCTCCTCTCAGTCTCCCCTATACCAGGCTAACCATACACAGCTTCTTTAAGCGTTCCTTGTAAGGCCGAGTTTCCAGACCCTTGATCATCTTGGCTGCCCTCCTCTGCACACATTCCAGCTTGTCAACATCCTTCTGTAATTGTGATGCCCAGAATTGGACACAGTATTCCAAGTGTGGTCTGACCAAGGCAGAATAGAGTGACAATATTACTTCTCTTGATCTGGACACTATACTGTACTTCTGTTGCTGCAACCTAGAACAGTGTTACCTTTTTTTGCTGCTGCATCACACTGTTGACTCATGTTAAGCTGGTGGTCCACCAAGACCCCTAGATCCTTTTCACATGTACTGCTAGTAAGCCAGGTGTCCCCCATCCTATATTTGTGCATCTGGTCCTTCTTGCCTAAGTGCAGAACTATACATTTGTCCCTATTGAAATTCATTTTGTTAGCTTGTGCCCAGTTCTAAGGGCCTAACCTTGGATTAGAGGGGTGGTTTTCTGATTAGAGGATGGTGTCTCCAGCAAATTTGAACTGGGTTCAGTGACCACCTGGCTAAGTAACTGCAGCAGTGATCCTTCAGAACCCAGCTTCCCAAAATGCAACCTGGGCATAGCTGCTGTTTGTGGCAAGACATACCTTCGTTGAACAGGTAGATTAGTCTGTCTGGGAACGATGGTTTACCCAATTGAAAGCACCCACAAATTGACTCATTTGGCCGAATGAGTCCTTTGCAGACAGGGGCAAGCTTGTCATAAGAGGAAATTGAATCACCTGCTAATATTCATAAGCGCTGTTATAACTGGGTGGAGGGCAGGATTGCATTAAAGGAGGAGGCAGATCTAGGCTGGATCTAAGGAGGTTGCTTTGCTCCTGTTTATCTAGGTCAAATAAGAGATCAATGTAATAATTAAAACAGGATCGTCGAACATGCAGCTTGGTTTCACTTGGAAGCAAGCCTGCCTTACCAGCTTCCTTGCCCAGAATTTATGTCTGAGCCTTTAATTTCTCCAGGATGGTGAGATGGGAAGCATTCACCTACCTCCTTGCCCGTGTTTTCCCAGGCTGAGAGAGCACAGTCTTCCTCATCCTTGAAGGGTTTCCCAAACTTGGGCGTCTCCAGCTGTTTTTGGACTACAGTTCCCATCATCCCTGACCACTGGTCCTGCTAGCTAGGGATGGTGGGAGTTGTAGTCCAAAAACAGCTGGAGACTCAAGTTTGGGAAACCCTGGTTAAGCACATAAGATGAGCCTGCTGGATCAGGTCAACGGTCCCTCTAGTTCAGCATCCTGTTCTCACAGTGGTCAAACAGATGCCTGTGGGAAACCAGTTGTACACAATAGCAGCTGTAACCTGGAGTTGGTGGTTTTTAGGTAGGGTGCTGTTAAGTTAAAAACAAAAACCACCCCTAATCCTGGGCCTTCAAGAGCAACTTCAACTTATTCCTGCATTGCAGGGGGTTGGACTAGATGACCCGTGGGGTACCTTCCAACTCTACGATTTTATCGCTCTGTGAACTTGCTCCGACTGCATTCTCAGCATGCTGTAAAAAGCTGGTTTCACTGGAGATAAAGCTTTAATTAAAAATGGGGATGTTCTTAGGGGAAGGAGGAAGCAAGGTGGATACCTTTCAAAGTCTATTCAGTTTTATTCATTGGGGGATTTTAATTAGGAATTGCATTTATCCCCCCCTTCCCATTTTTACCCTTACGACAACCCTGCGGGGTAGGTTGGATCAAGAAAAAGCAACTGGCCCCAAGCCGCACAGTGAGCTTCATGGCTGAGTGGGATTTTGACCCGGGTTTTTCCAGGCTGAGCCTGACACTCTGATCACGCCGGGGTTATTTGCATGTTACATTCAACGCGTGCACAATCTGCGTTCCCACTGTCAAGGTGTATACTCGCGCATCTGTTCACATGTAACATCCAATGACTGTACAGTATGCGTGCCTGTTTACACAATATACAAATCAAGGGGTGTACAGCCCTTCTTACAAACACTTGTACCTGTGTAAAGATACCTTGTACCTGTATTCAATACGGATTCTCTTATTTGCAAGAGTAGATGCAAAGGAAAAACAGCAGCCGCATGCTTGGGAAGAGGAGGAATGTGTTTTACCTTGTGCTCTGATAAATCATCGGTGGGAAGAGAGCTAAGGGGTCTTTCAGGAGAAGGATTAGCAGCGGCTGTGGACGCATGCAACAATGGCGTTCTTGATTTGGATTGCAGTTGGCTTGGAAAAAAGAAAGAAGCTACTTCATAGTTAAACTATGGAACTCTCTCCCAAAGGAGGCAATGATGGCCACCAACTTGGATGGCTTGAAAGGAGGATTAGACAAGTTCATGGAGGAGAAGGCTGCTGATGGCTACTAGCCAGGATGACTATGTCTCCGTGGATGGAGGCTGCATTGATTGCAAATTCCAGTTGCTGGAAACCACAGGAGGAGAGAGGGCTCTTGTGCTCTGATCCTGCTTGCAGGCTCCCCACAGGCATCTGGTTGGCCACTGGGAGAACAGGATGCTGGATTAGATGGGCCATTGGCCTGATCCAGCTGGTGGTTCCTCTTGTATTCTTAAAATGCCGGATAGGCACAGAGTAGACCTGGATTGTGGCCAAGGTCATGGATTCACCACTTCCCAACCCAGTTGTGAGAGTGCATTGGGTGCAGAGTTAAGTAGCCAATGCAAGTCAAGAGCCACACCTGAATCTTACTGTGCTGGTCTTATGTACTTGGGCTTGATGCTGGCTTGGATTTTAAAGATTTATTGCGGGTTTCTACTGTATGATCATTGCTTTTGCTTCCTTTGTATGCCACTCGGAGGACTTGTTTAAGAAGCAGAAATAAGTCCACATTTTGCGGACTGTCCACACAGGGCAGAGAGACATGGTCAGGAATGAAGGAAGGCACCTCTAATCATGACCTCCTTTCCCACTGATTAATGAAATTTAATTTTTGCATTCTGACTTCTCCAAGAGCAGTTCAGAGCGCTTTGATGGATCAGCCCCATAAATGTTTCAGTCTGACAATGTAACATTTTATCCGGCCATCCTCCATAACACGATCGCAAAGGGGGCAGTGGTGTGCTGTGGCAAGTGCATCTGAATGGGGTCTAGGTGTCCCGGGTTCAGATCTATGCACTCAGCCCTAAAGCTCCCTGGGAGACTTTGGGCTTGCCGCTGTCTTGCAACATTACCTGCTTCACAGGGTTGTTGTCCGAGGGTGGTGAATGCTGCCTTGAAGGAAAGGCAAGTTAGAAATGAAATAACTCATAGGACCTGCACACAGGAGATGTAATAACTTTTGGTGTGGCTCCCAAACACACCTGAGCCATACAAGGAGTGCAATAAACAGCTACATTGCCACATCACTGGTTAGTCCACAGCTGGTGACTTCCAGACGTTTTGGACCATTAATTTAATTAAGTTTAATTTAATTTTTGGGAAGATTTATATCCTACCCTTTGCACAAGCCACAGGATGGTTTAAAACAAAATCAAATGCGATACAGAGAATCCATAAAACAATGCAGTCCTTAAAAAGAACACCACCACAGCTCATAAGAAATCATTAAATAGCGATTACCAATAGAAGCAGCTGAGCAATTCATTTGTCTAATCATCTCTCTCCTTCCCCAAACACCTGCTGGAAAAGGTGCAGCTGCTGAAAACCATAGAGAGTGGGTCAGAGGTGCCTCAATATAGAGTCCTACATGTTAGGAGCCACCACTGAAAAGGCCCTTCTCATATCAGCCCCAGCTAGTATGGCCGAACGGCCAGGAATGATGGGAATTGTAGTTTAAATCATCTGGAAAGTACCAGGCTGAGGAAGGCTGGGTTTGTCCTTCCACAAGCAGGGCAAAATTGGGGTCTTCGATGATGGGCAGCTGGCTTTGCTTGCGAAAGTATTATTTGCTATATTATGCCGTAGCAAGAGTGCTGCAGGCCTGGGCTTCTTTAAAGTGGTCCTGGAAGAGAAGGAGAAAAAAAGAAAGAAAAATGAGTTTGGATGAAGGATAGAAAAAGTGTTGGCTGTAGCCACAATGTTTTTGTTCCGCGGTGGAAGGGACATGCGCTGAACAGCGAACGAGCCTTCTTATTTCAAGGACAAATTGCAAGTCGAATTTGAGCATGCTGGTATGGATCTGCCCTGCAAATCCTATATATAGGTGGACAACTTCACAAACTACGTAATTAGCTTTCTGAATTTGCTGGCGCAGGATGTGTTGATGGCTAGAAGCTTAAATGGCTTTGAAAAATGAGAGAGAGAGATATTCACGGAGGACAGTGAACCTCCTTGGATATTGGCAGTAATCTCTGAAGGGGGATCCTCCATAGATTGTGGCAGAATATTTACAAATTGATGCCGGAGATAAATACCAGTGCCTTCGTTTCTTGCTGATATGCTTCTGTTTGTTTGGAAAGGGTCCAGCTAGATGGAGCACATTCTAGCGTTCCATTTCAAGGTATCATTTTCCACACGTATCTCTCTCCGCTGCAACTTGCTTCACAGCATCGTGTGGAATAAGGATTAAGATATAATTGTGATAGAGGGCTTGGTATTATATACACACATACAGTTGTACCTTGGTTCTTGAACGCCTTGCGACTCAAACATTTAGGCTCCCAAACCCGGAAGTAAGTGTTCCAGTTTGTGAACGTTTTTGGGAAACCGAACGTCCGACACGGCTTCCGATTGAGTGCAGGAAGCTCCTGCAGCCAATTGGAAGCTGCGCCTTGGTTTGCGAACGTTTTCGGAAGTCAAATGGACTTCTGGAATGGATTCCGTTCCAGAACCAAGCTATGACTGTAGTTTCTTTCCATCCTTTTCCTTTTTCTCTTTTTCTCTTGGTTTGTTTCTTTTCTCTCTCCTTTAGATTACTTTGGTTTTTACTGTATTTTATGTTGGGGAAAAAATCTCACCAAACCCTCACCCCCAACCAACCCCCCAAACAGCACCCCAGTGTCCAGGGAGAGGTGGGAGGGGGAGAAGCAGTACATGCCCTGGAGTCCATGGGTGTGTCGTCACAGCGTCCTCGTCCAAGGCAGATGTGAGGTGCCGCTGGCTCCACCAAGGTACAACTTCAGGTATTCACAAGTAGAGCAGCAGGGGGTTAACAAGGGACCCCACGGGAATCCCAGTCTGATGGCTATAACACCCCCATCATCCCCAGCCAACGTGGCCAATGCTCAGAGATGATGTGAGATGTAGACTTGACAGTTTTGGGGGACCCATCTTTGGGGAGTTTGCTTTAATTTCTCACGGATGAGAGTGGAGTAGCTGGACTTCTTTTTCCATTGGGTTTGACACGAGCTCTGCTTTCGAACTCAGGACGTTATAGGCAATGTTGCTGCTGCTTCTTCTTTGGCGATCACTCGTAGCAGACTAAGATTGTCCTCCATAAACATGGTTTTCACAGTGAGTCCGTAAGTGACTGTGGAGGCCAATTCTGGATCCACATGTTCTTCCACAGTGGGGACATAGGTTTCCGGGTGGGAGCTGAGCATGGTGAGGGTTTGCCAAACATGCTTTCTGTTATAACACCTTCCTCTTAGCACGTTTCTCCCTTTCGTCTTGAGTTCGAGCGTCTTCAAAGCCCATGACACCTTTTGGTAAAGGCTGTTCTCCAATTGGAGCGCTTGCAGGCCAGTGTTTCCCAGTTGTTGGAGTTTATACTACATTTTTTAAAGATCTGCCTTGAGAGCCTTTAAGCCTCTTTTGTTGAACACGAGCATTACGCTTTCCTTGCGGGATGGTTTTTTCACATTAGAAGCAAAATATCTGTTGTCTTGGGGGCAACAGTAGGAGAGGGCTATTGTCCCCATGACCTACTTGTGGGCCTCCTGAAAGCATGTGATTGGCTACTGCAGGGAAGAGGATGCCGGGCAAGGCAAGCCTTTGGTCTGATCCAGCTCTTCTCATGTTCTGCAGTTCATCAGATGTATGATTGTCAACTGCTGCAGATTCAAAACTGATAGATGGTTTTGACCAGTGTTTATTTAATTTCTTTTTTTTAAAAAAGCTCCAGGGGCTTAGATCTTTTAATCTCTTTCTTTGTTTGCTATGGACAGTTTATTTCAGGAGTTTGCTTGCAGTTACTGAATATTGCACACACTCAAATAATATTTCACATATTCTGAAATATTCACATTTTGATTTTTCATATTGCAAGACTGAGCAGTGCCATTTAAAATTGCTCTAGTGCAAGTCAGAAACTGTTATAGGTTCTGTCTACTGGCCTAGGAACTTCCATCCCTAGTTGCAATCCTAAGCACTGTTAAATAGTGTGGGATTTACTTCTGAGTAAACATGCATAACATTGTGTTGCTAGCAGGGCCGGATTCAGGTTTGATGAGGCCCTAAGCTACTGAAGGTAATGGGGCCCTTTATATGTCCAGCTGTCCTTTGCCAACAACAAATTGTCGCTGTTTTGTGTGTGTTGAATATATGCTATATATTCAACTTCAATTTATGGACATAATACCGTAGGTATCTAAAGCCATTTTATTTGTTTTTCAGCTTATATTTTGGAAATATACATCCAGGTTTTTTCCCTTTAATTTTTTTGGGGACCCCCCAAGAGAGTGGGGCCCTAAGCTATAACTTGTTTAGCTTATATGTAAATCTGGCACTGGCTGCTAGTCATAGAATTGTAGAGTTGAAAGGGATCCCAAGGATCATCTAGTCCATCCCCTAATCTCAGTTAAAGCATCCATGGCAGAAGGCCATCCAACCTCCAAGGAAGAAGAGTCCACCAATTTCTGAGGGAGGCTGTTCCACAGTTTAGCAGCTCTTACTGCCAGAAAGTTCTTCTAGAGGTTTAGCCAGAATCTCCTTTCTTGTAACTTGAATCCGTAGGTTTGACAATCCTTCAAATACCATATTTGAGGAAGGTTATTATGTCTCCTCTTTGCCAGGCCAAACATACCCAATTCCCTCAACTGTTCCTCATAAGGCTTGGTTTCCAGACCCTTGAACATCTTGGTTGCCCTCCTCTGCACACCTTCCAGATTGTCAACATCCTTCTTAAATTGTGGCACCCAGAACTGGACACAGTTTGCCAGGTGTGGTCAGCCCAAGGCAGAATAAAGTGGGACTATTACTTCCTTTGAACTGGACGCTATATTTCTGTTGGTGCAGCCTAGAATAGCATTAGCATAAGTCCAGGTACTTGAGCCTAGGATAATTTGGTTTAAAAGTCCCTTACTCCTTGGCCCATTCGAAAAGTGACTGCTATTTACATGCCATTTATTATAACATTTACACTAACTTCTTCCTAAATGTATGTTAAAACTTCATTAACAACAGGAAGATGTTTAATGCTGGCATATGTTAACCTGCGTTGACCTGGGTATTTTCACACGCTCCCATCAGTCTATAATGCAAATGTAAAACCTATATTATTAGGATGTATACAATCTTCTGTGTTCTGCTATGCATTAACACCAATAATGCATGCAAAGTTTTTAAATCTTGCATATGAAAACTGCATAAGCCTTATTTGACCCTAGCTTTGATATGGGACACGGGTGGCGCTGTGGTCTAAACCACAGAGCCTAGGGCTTACCGATCAGAAGGTCGGGGGATCGAATCGCTGTGACGGGGTGAGCTCCTGTTGTTCGGTCCCAGCTCCTGCCCACCTAGCAGTTTGAAAGCACGTCAAAGTGCAAGTAGATAAATAGGTACCACTCTGACGGGAAGGTAAATGGCGTTTCCGTGCGCTGCTTTGGTTCGCCAGAAGCGGCTTAGTCATGCTGGCCACATGACCCGGAAGCTGTACGCCGGCTCCCTCGGTCAGTAAAGCGAGATGAGCGCCGCAACCCCAGAGTTGTCCGCGACTGGACCTAATGGTCAGGGGTCCCCTTTACCTTTACCTTGATATTGGCAGCTTGGTATTGGTGTGTTTTTTTGACACATTTTACTTTATTTACATGCAGGGAAGCAAAGCTGTTGCATGATTTGATCTAGCAACTTAGGGTTTTGTGGGGCGAGGAGGTTAAGCTGCCTGCTGCCTGGAGTTTTTTCAACAAACCAGTGAAATGATGAGATCTTGGCGGAGGCGATGGGGTGGTGATGGGGGACAGATCTGCCTTACTTGACAATATGGAAAGTGAAACAGATCAGAGAAAACAAAAGCTACCAGGAAGCCAATAAGACCCAATTCTTACCATCAGTTGAGAAAATGGTGCCAGCTGGCCGCACCATCATTATGCAACATTCTTCTTTGGCAAAACCACAGCCTGAACATAAACGCTCCAAGCGCCCCTTTTTTTCCAGGGACAGTCCCAGATTTACAGAAGCCGGTTTCTGATTTGATCCCAGAATGTCCCTCTTTTCCTTAGGATGCCCCTATTTTCATCTGAGAAATATTGGAGGGTACGGACTAGGAGGTCCTTATTTTCATCAGAGAGGTGTTGGAGGAGACATCTCTGCAGTGGTACCTTGGTTTTAGAACAGCTTAGTTTATGAACAACTTGGAAATAGAACGCTGCAAACCTGGAAGTAGGTGTTCTGGTTTGTGAACTTTGCCTTGGAAGCGGAACATGTTCTGCTTCCTGTCGAGTGTGTTCTGTTTGTAAATTGAGTCCCCCGCTGCTAATAAGAGGCCTCCTGTTGAGTCTGTCGGCTGTTGAGTCCTGAGCACCCATGCAACATAGAGGTGATATTTGGAGCTTTTGTTTTTGCTATTTTTTGCGTTTTTGTTTGTGTGGCTTTTTCGTGTTTTTTTTTACGGTGACTTGTTCTTCATTTTATGGGACTGACTTGTGACTGTGGCTTGTGACTTCATTTTTGTGACTGTGTAGAACCCAGTTCAGCTACTGATTGATTGATTGATTGATAGATTGTGTGACTGTGGAAATGGATTTAAAAAACCCCATCCAAACAATGATTATCATCAGTGCACATAAGATTTTTTTTAATAATTTTTTTTACCATCTACAATACTGTCTTATTTATTTTATAGTACAGTACATTGATTATTGCCTTCATTTTATGGATCAATGGTCTTCTCGTTAGATAGTAAAATTCATGTTAAATTGCTGTTTTAGGGGTTGTTTTTAAATGTCTGGAATGGATTAATCCGTTTTGCATTACGTACTTTCTATGGGAAAGCGTTCTTTGGTTTTGGAACGCTTTTGTTTTGGAACGGACTTCCGAAACGGATTAAGTTTGAGAACCAAGGTACCACTGTATTTTCATTGGAGAAATGTTGGAGGGTACGTGAACAAGTTTAAGAAAAGTGACCTACCCATCATCCTTGACCAGTGACCATGCTGGCTGCTGATAGGACAACCTCTGGAGAGCCATAGGTTCTCTTTCCCATACCTCCAGATTTTGGATAGAATTGCGATTAAAATATAGAGCGCACTTAGATTTGGAAAAGGAAGTGCAGTTATGCTCAAATGTACTTTGTTTACAGGGGTAGTCTGTTTCTTGGCACCTGCCCTTAGGAAATAATTGCTCTCATTTTGTCACTTCTGCATTGGGTGGGGGGGGGGCACCTTTGCCGGTGTGAGTTGTTACAGTCTGTCAGTCTTCAAGGCCGAACCTTTTCCCCTAGTTACTAGCACACCAGTCTCTGAGCATGCGGTGATGGTGTGCGGTCGGAACATAGGAATGCTGCCTTCTTCTGAGTCAGACCATTGATCCATGTAGCTCAGTGTCGTTGACACTGACTGGCAGCAATTGCACATGCCCTCCAACATTTCTGCAATGAAAATGGGGATGTCCTATTCAACAGCAGCAGCAGCAGCAACAACAACACTCTGCCCATCTGACTGGGTTTCCCAAACCACTCTGGGCAGCTTCCGACATAACAAAAACTAAACTTTAAAAAACTTCCCTGTACAGGGCTGCCTTCATACGTCTTCTAAAGGTTGCATAGTTACTTACTTCCTTGGCTTGGGGGTTGCGTAACTCCATACCCTCCAACGTTTCTCTGATGAAAATAGGGACATCCTACGGAAAAGTGAGACATTCTGGGATCAAATCAGAAACTGGCTTCTGTAAATCCGGGAGTGTCCCTGGAAACTAGGGACACTTGGGGGGGGGGTCCTGGAATTTCAGGTGCTGTTTTATCCCAGCCTTACCTGGAGACGCCAGGGATTGAACCCAACACCTTCTGCATGCAAGACTTCTGAGCTACGGCCCCTAAGGCTGTAATAAGCATTTTGTTGCTGTAGTGACTGCGCATCTAAATCCATGCACCCAAACACTAAAGCAGCATGCACTGCACAGGCTTTCATTTGCTCCCTGCAGCTACTAAGATATGTATATTTTGAACTACTGGAAGACAATTACCCCATGCATATTAATGGCAACGGCATCTCTGAGCACTGATCGTTATGTAATCAAATCACCACCACCTGTGTGCAAGAGGGACGTATCAGCAGGCTCAAGGGAACCCCAAGGTTTTCAGAAGCCCATCAAAAAAACCCTTAAGGAGAAACCATCCCCAAACAACTCATTAAAAGCCAAGCATGCTCAGAGGTCGCAGATTTGCTGAGTGTCTGTGGGGTGAAGTGGGGAAATGCAACAAGATATCCAGGAAAAGGGGGCTGGCAGGCACATTGAGCAAGAATGCTTCACGATCCAACGTATTGGTCACATCCAAATCATATATGGCTTCCCCCAAAGAACCCAGGCAACTGGATTCACAAAGCTACAACCCCCGGAACCCTAATTAAACTACATTTCCCAGGATTCTTTGGGGGAAAGCCATGTGTTTTAAATCTGCTTTAAATTTACGGTGTGGATGTGAGCTTCGTTGCAGGTCCAGCTTACATTGTTTTCTATTATATTTTAAACCTAAAAGAAAGCCCATCCCCTTAGCTCTTAAATTATAGTGGAGTGAGTGAATACAGCGTTCAGAAGACTAAGAGGAAGGTTTGATAGTAGCATTGGGTATATTTTTCAGTTATTTCTTCGCATATAAAGTGTTGATAACGTGCACAATCTACTACTGAACCAAAATGGCTCCACCCATAATGTAAATCAGGGTTTTTGAACTTGGGTCTCTAGCTGCTTTTGGACCTCAACTCCCATAATCCCTGACTGGTCCTGCTACATTTTTTTTTAATGGGGCAGCAAACTTAATGGTTTAATTGTACCCGGCTTTTTCCGAAGTGTCTGCCTTTTGACCAGGGAGGGTTGGAAGTTGGGACAGGAAAGAAATTTGGTCCAGTCCAGAATTTAATGTGAATCTACCCGATTCACACTTTCCGAAACAATATGTGAACCAGAAACTCGGCTTCCCTTCAAAATTTGCGCTTCCCTGAATGTTGCGATGTGGTTCTCCACCCAAATGACTTGTACGAAAACCTGAATAGTAGGGGGAAGTAGGCTGAAAGTGCATGCATAAGGTAGAATAACAATAGGAAGCACATTCTGTTAGGGAGAATCTCTTGCAAAACTGTGTCCGCTTGGCAAAATTTCAGAATATGAAATGTTACGGGAGAAATTTGCACTGAAATGCTGATGAATTTTCATGGGAACTTTTTTTTTAAAAAAACAAGAATTTAAGGTTGGCGAAATGAGAGAGTGAAGTTTAGAGATTCACCTAGTCCTAGTTGGAAGGGGAAGCTGAACCAGTTGGAGCAATTGCTAAGACCTCTTTCGATTCTCTCTCTCCCCCCCCACCTGTTAATTTTCTTTTGCCCTTGCTGGCCATCAATGAACTGTGTCCCCTCTTGTTTCCAGAAGGCAGGGAGTGTGTAAACTGTGGCGCTACCTCGACCCCACTATGGAGGAGAGATGGCACTGGGCATTATCTGTGTAACGCCTGTGGACTGTATCATAAAATGAATGGGCAGAACCGCCCCCTGATAAAGCCGAAGAGAAGGCTGGTAAGTGACTTGACTCTCAAAAACTGCACTAACTTCTTATTTTTCTTTTTCTTCTCCCTCCCTGTCATGTTGTGTTTTTGAATTTCCTCAGCCCAAGATGGAGAACTTTCTGGAGGGAGTAGATCTGGGCACCCCCGCCCAAAGCCTTATCTGTCTGTACAGAAGAGGGTTTTTGAGAGAGCCCACCCCCCCTTTTTCACTATGCCTGCCAAGTTATGTACCATTTCTATGTCTCTATATATATCTCTTTTATTTCTTCTTATTTTTTTTTTAAAAAAGAATCAAGTAAGGGGTGGTGATTTTTCTTTGGCGGTTTCAAGAGGGGGGTGGCTGAAGAAAGTGGGAGCTTGGGGGGCGGGCTGGGAAGCATGCGGTAGGCATGAAAAAAAGAATCCATTTCATTGTTAAAAAAAAGGGGGGGGATGTTTTGAAACTAGTTTTTCTCCAAAGTTGAAAGCGTCCCGGATTTAAAAGCGGTGAATCGGTTTCCCATTCATGACACAGTTTCTGGAACTCCAAAAGGACTAGTGACTTTGGAACTACATTTCTTGTTTTAAGTGCCACAGGATGGTCTACAGCAGGCATCCCCAAACTGCGGCCCTCCAGATGTTTTGGCCTACAACTCCCATGATCCCTAGCTAACAGGACCAGTGGTCAGGGAATATGGGAATTGTAGTCCAAAACATCTGGAGGGCCGAAGTTTGGGGGTGCCTGGTCTACAGTGTTCGCCATAGTCAAAGCAGACCCATTGAGATTAATACCGTCTATCATTTTGCCCAGGCTAACCATGACCCATAAAATTGGACCCTATTGTTTCCGAATTCATGTTTTGACCTTCTCCATTTCAATTGGTCACCTAGTTCATGGTCTTGAGCACATGATGCGCACAATTGTGGGACCGCATCTCGGCCACTTGGAATGGCTTCACACTCTAGACCTGCTGTAAGTGGGTTGTGTGCAGCTGTGACCGATTGTGCTTTTTTAGCAGGATGTTACTCAAGTCCCTTTGGAGTGGTGTTCAGTTACGGTGCTTATGCGCAACCCTAGACACTGCTGTGCCGAAAGCCAATTTGACGTGAGAGAAGAGCCAGTGCCCAGAGGGTTTCCCAGTTGCCCTATGTTATTTGCCCTTTGGAAACAACTGGCAAATTTCCTGACATTTTGGAGCTGCGACTGCTACAGAACAGGCATGGCTAAGCTGTGGCTCTCCAAATGTTGTCAGACTTCAACTCCCATCAGCCTTAGCTAGCATGGCCAATGACCGAGGATGATGGGAGCTGGAGTTCCACATCATCTGGACGGACACAGGTTTGCCACCCATGTATAAAAGTACAAATCGCAAATGCTCTGTGTGGGAATAGGCTCTGGGGATTGCACCAAGTCCACTTGATAAGGCAGTGTGTTTGCATCCAGATGGGAAGCCTGTTACTAAGTCATGAAGGCTACTAAGTCACTTTGACTCCAGCATCTAGTTTTCAGAGGTATACTATCTCTTGAACATGGAGGTTCCATTTAGTTACAGTTCCTCACAACCACTGGGAAACTTGTCCTTCTGATAGGTATTGATAACTGCCCTCCTTGACTATTAGAGCCTCAAAATTCCTTATATTCTTATTTTCAATATAAGAATCTAACAATCGGTGTGAGAATCTTGTAAGACCACAAAGGTGTGGTTAATGGAGAAAGATGCACGTCCGAGGTGACCTCTAGTGTGGATGACTCACTCAGTGGTGAAAGTTGTGAATCCTTACTTCCTTGGTTAAATTAGAAGCACATGATTGGAGGCATGAGTTGAGCTGGCAGGTTTTTAATCTCCATTGTTTTTGGTAATGGGTAGATTGGTATGTATTTGGAAGAGGCCTGAACTGCGGGAGATACAGAAGTTGGCTTAGTCTTGAATGCACATTAGGGGTGGGGAGCCTGTGTCCCCTCCCCTGAGATATTGCTGGACCTCCAACTCCCATCACCAGTTGATCCACATTCTGAGATCTGCTGAGTGTGTTCTTGTTCACGGTCCCGCTAGCAAGTGTGCGCAGGGATGTGAGACGGGGCCTTCTTGGTGGTGGTACCCTGACTCTGGAATTCTCTCCTGCTAGGGGTGTGCTGCTGAGATGGCTTTGTGTTGTTTAGCTTGGAGGAACTGGTTAATCTGTCTTGGAGATATAGAGTGTCGTGATATGTTGTTTTTATTTGTATTTTAAGGATTGCATGTTTTAATATAGCTGGAAACTGCTTTGAGCCTTTTCAGCAAAAAGCAGTCTACAGGTTTTAGAAATGAAGCAAGCATACTTCCCGAGGCCCAGAGGTTTTCTCCATCTCGGATAGATGCTAACGACAGTTCTTGTTTTTTTGCTTGCTTGCTTGGGATTTGCTGAATTGGAAAGGAATGTGTTTGTGAACAGATTGACCCCTTTGACAAGTGGTGTGCATGCGTTGGTAGTGATAATTCTGTCCAGTACTTTTTTTCCTGGGGGGACGCATACCCCTTAACATTTTGTTAATCTAAGTTTTGGCAGTATTTCAATATGAGTAGGAAAATGAAAGTACCCGTGAATTATTATTTTTAAAAGCACTGGTTCTGTCTGTGGTGTTTGACCTGTGATGACCCATTCACACATGCCTAAATCTTTAATTTATGCTGCTGGTGATCCAGGGTCCAAGTCTACCTGAAGGAGCGACAGCCATTTGGACTCTGCAATAGTCATCTGAGGCCCTTATTCGCGTGCCTCCTCCGTGAGCGGCCCAGAGGTGGCAACACAAGAACAGTGCCTTCTCTGCAGTGGCTCCCCATCTGTGGAATGCTCTCCCCAGGGAGGCTCATGTGGCACCATCATTACATATCTTTAGGCGCCAGGCCAAAAACATTCCTCTTCTCCCAGGCCTTTGGCTAATTAATCTACAGCCTTCTAAGTTGTGTGTGTGTGTGTGTGAGAGAGAGAGAGAGTTATTGTCTTTTGTTTGTTAGTGGGTTATATAATTTTGTCTTTTTATATTGTAATCCACCCTGTGATCCTTGGATGAAGGACGGTATAGAAATAATAATGATAATAATAATGATGATAATGATAATAGCTATTGATGCCAAAGGGGAATTGCTTAGTTCAGGATTGTGTCAGGATCGCAAATGAGGAGAGGTGCTGGTGCACTCAGCTCCTGCTTAAAAGGTAAAGGGACCCCTGACTGTTAGGTCCAGTCGCGGACGACTGCGGCGCTCATCTTGCTTTACTGGCTGAGGGAGCTGCCGTTTGTCCGCAGACAGCTTCCGGGTCATGTGGCCAGCATGACTAAGCCGCTTCTGGCGAACCAGAGCAGCGCCCGGAAACGCCATTCACCTTCCCGCCGGAGCGGTACCTATTGATCTACTTGCACTTTGACGTGCTTTCGAACTGCTAGGTTGGCAGGAGCTGGGACCGAACAACGGGAGCTCATCCCATCGCGGGGATTCGAACCGCCGACCTTCTGATCGGCTAGCCCTAGGCTCTGTGGTTTAACCCACAGCGCCACCCATGTCCCTACCAGCCCATGTTTGGGGTTGCCATATTTTGAGGAGCAAAAAAGAGGACACATTTGCCAACTTCTGCTTTTAACCATGGATGGCTATGATGACTCTCATTTTACATACTCGTAAAAAAGAGGATGTGTCCTGGAAAAAGAGGACATATGGCAACCCCACGAGCTTCCCACAGGCATCTGGGTAGCCACCGTGAGAATGGGATGCTGGACTAGATAGGCTCTTCTTGTGATTTTACGAGGGGGCAGAGCAAAAGAGGGGGCTCAGGTAAGGAGAAGTGGGCTCTTCCTATCTCTTATACTTGCCTTCTTCCGGCTTCTTCTCCCACCTATGTTTCTGCTTGGAAGGAAAAAGCTAATGGGGAGACCTGCCGTATCTCCCACCTGGAGGAGCAGGGATAGGAGGAGCAGCTTAGGGGAGGAATGTGAATTCAAAACTAGCCCACAGGGAAAGGGTTAAGCAGCCCCTCCCCTGCCAGTGTTGCAGTCACAAATGGAACCGCCCCCCCTTGGCTGCTTTCGATTAGAAAAGAAGGGGGGGGGGAATGCAAGGAAATTTACACATGACTGCATGCACCGTGTCGTTTGGCCCTAAGGAAATAGGACATTTGTTTGTTTCTACATCTGTTTCTCTAAATGTTTTGGGTGACTTACAATGCTGTTCCGATAGAAAAAGGGTTTTCGTGCACGCGCTGTAAGATATTACGGGGTTGGGGAGCAGAGAGGGAAAACTGAGCGACTCCGGAGTGGAGTGAAATGTATCTCAGTGCGGTCTGCATGCAATGTCACACTGTCCTTCCATTCCCCCCAGTGTAAGGTCCTTTTCAGTTGCGGCTGGGCTATCTGGGGGGGGGGGAGGGTCCAGCACCCCCTGCGATGGCATCCCATAATGTAGCCCGTTTGCCGCCCAGAATGAGAAAGGGTTCACTGGTTTGAGGTTTTTAATGTGAGGGCCACATTCTCTGCTTGGTAAGCTCTCGGGGCCACGTGCCCATAGTGGGGGGAGTTATGCATGTAAATGTTGCACGTATAACTCAGGTTTCTTTCTCCATGTACTCACATCACCCACTTCCCAAAGTATCCTGGGAGTTGTAGTTCATTCTGGGTAGCTCCATGGGGGGTAAAAAGCAATTCCCATGATTCTATCTTTTGGGGAACTGTGCTTTAAATGCATGGTGTTTGTGGAGCCTGAGAGCAGAAGAATCTGCAGCCTGCATTTTTATTTTATTTTATAAAATTAAACTTTATTGAATTACACATTAAAAATACATTCACAATCACACCAAAAAATAAACAAAAATGTCCAAATCATAACAACCAATAACCAAACTTTTAAAAAGAACAAAAACAAAAAGACAAACAAAATCACACATTTACAAAAAAGTAGAAATAATAATAATCATAAACATAATCATAATCATAAATTAATTCATAAAGAACATAAACGTAATCCTAAATTAAATCATAATTTTTTTTAACGAATTCTTACATTCATTCTCTCTTTCATGCCCATTGAATCTTCTACCCCCTGCATTTTTGACCTGTTCCAAGACCCAGCCTAGGGGCCTTCTTCCCTCGGGTGCCCACACAAATTTCAGATGAACTTTCTGTCTGCGAAAGCCAGACACCTGGGGAAGACCAACTCACCACTGCTGGTGAGAATAAAAGTGGTTTTTCGCTCCCCCCCCCCTTCAGAGAAAGAGGTATAAATTTCCTGGCCCTCCCCCGTTTCCTTTTTACATGAATCACGAACAAAACTCGAGGTGCCACCTTGATCTTTTTCTGGCTGTTTCCTTTAATAGTGTCATAGAATTGTCAAATTGGAAGGGGTCCGGAGGGTCATCTAGTCCAACCCCCTGCAATGTGGGAAATCAAAGAATCCTTTAAAAGGGAAGCCATTGCCCTCCTTAACCAAGGAAGGCAATCTTTTTCTTTCCTTTACTGGGAAAAGCAAAACACCTACAAAGAACTGTTTCCGAGAGAGGGCTTCCGTTTGGTGCATCCCGTCCCCCGCAAATATCTCCCTTCCTTTTAACTTTCTAAACATAAATTCCGTGTACAAAAGCTAAACTGTTAAGAAATATCTGTGGATTGGAGATTATACATGATAAATAGTTGTCCTTCTTCCCCCACCCCCCTCCCCAGTCTAACTGCTACAACAAGGATGGGGCTGGCCCACATCTCCCGTCAGTCTCAGCCAGCATAGCCAATGGCATTGCATGATGGGATTTGTAGTTCAGGAACATTGGGAGAGCCACATCTTCCCCACCCTTACACTCGAGAAAAAAAGTGGACATATCAGAAATGGCTGGGATTTATTTCTTTTTGAAAGGAAATACACCTGCCTAGCTATGAGGATCTGCATAGGATGGGAACATAGGAAACTGCCTTATGCTGCCTAATGTTTGTTTTCTCCTGCTCCAGAGGGTACAGTGCCAGATTTACGTATAATAGGCACCCCCAAACTTCGGCCCTCCAGATGTTTTGGACTACAATTCCCATCATCCCTGACTACTGGCCCGGTTAGCTAGGGATAATGGGAGTTGTAGGCCAAAACATCTGGAGGGCCGCAGTTTGGGGATGCCTGACATATAAGCTAAAAAGCTATAGCTTAGGGGCCCACTCTCTTGGGCGCCCCCCAAAAAAATTAAAGGAAAAAAACCCTGGATGTACAATTTCAAAATTTTAAGTTAGAGCTTAATAATTATTTCACTATTAATATACTTCTTAATTGTATTTCAGTCCAGCAATTACTTTGATAAAATACATCTTTTGTTATATGCAAATGGCTTTCGATACCTATTAGGTCCATAAATTACCGTATGTCATATATTCAACACAAAAAACAGCGACAATTTGTTGTTGACAAAGGAAAGCTGGACATATAAAGGGCCCCAATGCCTTCAGTAGCTTAGGGCCTCATCAAACCTAAATCTGACCCTGGGAAGGTAGGATTCGAACCAATGGCTTCAAGTTCCTAGGAAAGGGATTCCCACTAAACATCAGGGGAAACTTTCTGACAGTAAGAGCCATTTGACAGTGGAACAGTCTTCTTCTTCTTCTTCTTCTTCTTCTTCTTCTTCTTCTTCTTCTTCTTCTTCTTCTTCTTCTTCGTGTGTGTGGACGGACATACTCTTTTCCCTTGGAGCTCAACCATGCTCAAGAACTCCCCTAAGGAAGGGGGAAAAGGCTCTTGTGCTTGGGTCCTGCTTATAGGTTTTGCAGAGGCATTGGGTCGGCTGCTGTGAGAGCAGGACTTAGCTGGACTTAGACGTGCCACTGCCTTGGTCCAGCAGGTTCATCTGATGTTCCCATACCATCGGTCTGCTTAGCTCAGTATTGCTTTTGCAAGCTCAGATTGTTTGCAAGCTCGCGATGGCTCCCACGGAATGGCAGCAGCAGGCCAGGATTCCAGGCAGGGAATTTCTACCAGCCCTGCTCACGAACCTGGGACCTTCCGCATGCAAAGCAGAACTATGGGTCCTTCCCTAAGAGGCTTGCGACTTTTATTGGACTCGGGAGCTCTAGGGGAGAGGCTTAAATCTCAAGGAAGTGGGACAGCACCAAGGGAACAGGTTTATTTTCCTGCTTGGCATGGGAACGCTAGCTATTAGCCCTGCCTCCTTGTCATCAGGCTCTACCTCGAGCCCCCTGGCACATTTCACTGGGCGCTGCCCTCAGACGAACGAAGCACTACCCTTAGCTCCTCCTGAATCTCAGAGGCCTTCCAACCTTGGTAGCACTCAAGACAGATTGGCATGAGGCTTTGGTTGTATGGCATCCTCAGATGCACACACAATATAAGCACCCCCAACAGAGAACCATGGGAACCGCAGTTTACCTCTCGCAGAGGTGCAGTTACAAACTATAGCTCCCAGGAGTCTTTAGAAGGAGGGAACTGTGTTTAAAATAATAATAATAATAATAATAATAATTTATTATTTATACCCCGCCCATCTGGCCGGGTTCCCCCAGCCACTCTGGGCGGCTTCCAACAAAACAGAAATTCTAAAATACAGAAATCCATCAAACATTAAAAGCTTCCCTAAATAGGGCTGCCTTGAGATGCCTTCTAAAGGTCTGGTAGTTGTTGTTCTCTTTGACCTCTAGTGGGAGGGCATTCCACAGGGTGGGTGCCACTACCGAGAAGGCCCTCTGCCTGGTTCCCTGTAACTTGGCTTCTCGTAGTGAGGGAACCGCCAGAAGGCCCTCGGAGCTGGACCTCAGTGTCCGGGCAGAACGATGGGGGTGGAGACGCTCCTTCAGGTATACCGGACCGAGGCCGTTTAGGGCTTTAAAGGTCAACACCAACACTTTGAATTGT
Organism: Zootoca vivipara; assembly: GCF_965207765.1. Taxonomy (NCBI): domain Eukaryota; kingdom Metazoa; phylum Chordata; class Lepidosauria; order Squamata; family Lacertidae; genus Zootoca; species Zootoca vivipara. The sequence continues at coordinate 63,466,579 of NC_142592.1, read as the reverse complement.
GCTCGGAAACGTACTGGGAGCCAATGTAGGTCTTTCAGGACCGGTGTTATGTGGTCTCGGCGGCCGCTCCCAGTCACCAGTCTAGCTGCCGCATTCTGGATTCGTTGTAGTTTCCGGGTCACCTTCAAAGGTAGCCCCACGTAGAGCGCATTGCAGTAGTCCAAGCGGGAGATAACTAGAGCATGCACCACTCTGGAGAGACAGTCAGTGGGCAGGTAGGGACTCAGCCTGCGTACCAGATGGAGCTGATAAACAGCTGCCTTGGACACCGAGTTGACCTGTGCCTCCATGGACAGCTGTGAGTCTAAAATGACTCCCAGGCTGCGCACCTGGTCTTTCAGGGGCACAGTTACCCCATTCAGGACCAGGGAGTCCTCCACACCCGCCCGCCTCCTGTCCCCCACAAACAGTACTTCTGTCTTGTCAGGATTCAATCTCAATCTGTTAGCCGCCATCCATCCTCCACAATGTCTGTTGTGTATGCAACCAAAGTCTGGGTGAGGAGTACCGCTAGTGGCATCCATGCCATCAATTTCTTTTTTTATTGCCATCCCTTTTTTTATTGTTCATGTCTCAGGGTGCAGCTTGGGTTGTAATGACCAATTCCAAGGCTGAGCCCTGTTGTCACCCTCCATTAAATCCTGCTCTTTGTCGTGTGATCATCTGCCCCTTTCAGTCCTCCCTATACAGTATTAAGGTTTCTTCAATAGAGCCAGTGTGGTGTAGTGGTTAAGAGCGGTAGACTCCTAATCTGGGGAACCGGGTTCGCGTCTCCACTCCTCCACATGCAGCTGCTGGGTGAGCTTGGGCTAGTCACAACTTCTCTGAAGTCTCTCAGCCCCACCCACCTCACAGGATGTCTGTTGTGGGGGAGGAGGGGAAAATAGATGGTTAGCCGCTTTGAGACTCCTTCGGGTAGTGATAAAGCGGGATATCAAATCCAAACTCCTCTTCTTCTTCAAGATGACTTGATTTAGGGTTAGGGAGCTGAGTGTGCCAAACCGCCTTGTGAATCACCTAGCGTTCTGTACAGGCTGAGCTGATTAACAGCCAACACCCTTTAAAAATGTGTTGGGGGTGGGGATTATTGGGTTGTTTTGTTTTTATTGTGTATTTTTATTTTGTGATTTTATGTTGTAACTGCCCTGGAACCTGCGGGTAGAGGGCGGTGTACAAATTTAATAATCATAATAATTTTGCAAAACGCATTGCACCACAATGTGACAGGTGTCTAAACCAATGTTGCCACATCCCCAAGGTGTGGCAGAGATAACTTATCTTAAATAGGCTTTGCTACAGAACTCTGGTGTGCATCAGTCCTTAAAGCCAATGTCTACAGATGCCAAGGACTCGGTGCAGTTCAAGTTAAATATATTTTGTTCCCACTGATTTCAGTATTGATCTTAAGCATGGCCTTAAAGCTCAAATTTGACTTGGATGGCCATGGGCCAAACTGGAAGTGTGAAATGTTTTCAAGGTACCCATGGCTGTGAATTTGGGGGTTGTTGTTGTTGTTGTTGTTGTTGTTGTTGTTTGTTTTGTCATTTTCTGATATCCTCAGTGGAGCTAAGCATACTCCAAGATTGATAGTGCTCTAGGAGTGTGAATTTTTGGTAAATGGAATAGAGTTCAGTATTCCCAAACTCTCATATTGAACAATAAGCAGATTCCTAGTCCCTCGGGCTACAAGTCTAGGCTTTATAAGTGTGTGGGCCACAGTGATTTGGTGAAAATTCAGCAGGCAGAGGTTGGTACACAGAATTGCCATCAATTGTATATTTGTGTGTGGGTGTAGGAGGATGTCGGCAGAGAACTCTCTGTCTATACACATTTTCCCCAACCCTATGCAGTTCCTGGGAGTTGCAGGTGGGCAGAGTGTTTTATCTCTTGCTTAGGGGCTGCCTACAGGGATTTGGTTGGCCACTGTGAGAAGATGATGCTGAGCTAGGTGGGCCATTGGCCTGATCCAGCAGGCGTTTCCTGTGTTCCTAGTCTGTAACCTCCCAGCACAAGCAGAAGAAATACAGTAACTGCAGATGGGCAAAGTTACAGCATGCATTCTGCTTGTAGAATTCAGTTTTCCTTTGTGCATAAATTGCACTACTGTTGCACAGAATTCTGGTGGGGTTTCTTTTTGGGAGCACAGAACACATCCATTGACTGTCCTTGGCAGACTTTCCTTTGCTCTGCTTGCCTGGTGAGATTTATGCAGATTTATGCAGTCATTGGACTCAAGTCCATTGATTTCACTGGAGGCTCATCCACTTACTTACCTTTTGCCCCAAACTTTTTAGGGACAGGTCTACGCTTTAAAATGCTTTGTCAGAGCAGGTTTCTTCCCCTCTTTTTCTTTTACCCCTGGTCCTTTCGATCCAAAAACCTGCTCTTTAATGCGGTATCGGAACAAACACCAATTCAGGTTTCCTGCCTATTTCCATTTGCTCTGAATCAGCGATAAAAAGTGATTTTTTAAAAAAGTACTCTGACATTGCACTTTAAAGCGCAGACCTGGGTCTCCAGCTGTTGTTGGACCACAACTCCCATGAACCCTAGCTAGCAGGACCAGTGGTCAGGGATTATGGGAACTGTAGTCCCAAAAAGTTTGGGAAACCCTGTGTCAGCTGGACACCAGCTGCAGAAACAAACTACCCAGCCATTAAACTGTAATTGAGCACAAAAGACGGGGTCCTATTCTATGGCATACTTAGTATGAGAATGAATGTGACCGTAAAGGATTACCCAGATAATTCTCTTTTACGGGAGTAAAAGAGGTCCATTACCATTAGGTTCAGTCGTAGGCAACTCTGGGGTTGCGGCGCTCATCTCACTTTACTGGCCGAGGGAGCCGGCGTACAGCTTCCGGGTCATGTGGCCAGCATGACTAAGCCGCTTCTGGCAAACCAGAGCAGCACACGGAAACACCGTTTACCTTCCCGCCAGAACGGTACCTATTTATCTACCGTACTTGCACTGTGGCGTGCTTTCGAACTGCTAGGTTGGCAGGAGCTGGGACCGAGCAACGGCAGCTCACCCCGTGGCAGGGATTCGAACCGCCAACCTTCTGATCAGCAAGCCCTAGGCTCTGTGGTTTAACCCACAGTGCAATACAAAAAGCACAGCACACATGATATTTTGCAGACCAGGTTCAATCCCCTGGCATTGCTAGTTAAGAGTAAGACTAAATGTTGCAGGGGAGGGGAGTTGCGAAAGCTTCTGTGAAATAGGTTTCTGGATGGACTGTTGGCCTGATATGGTATAAAGTCTCTCCGTATGGACTGACGGAGTTTGTTAGTCATGGTATAATTGCGGCTGGAGCCAAGGGAACCTTATTTGGGAGACTGCTTTTCTATCATGTAGAACAACAACAACAACATCAGTCCATGTTTGTGGGTGTTTTTGAGCTTTTGTTTACAGCAAACCTGTATGGGTTTTTCCCTAGGAAAAAAAAGTGTTTGGAAGAGGGGATGGAATTCAGTGGCAGTGGGGGGCAATGGGGGACAGTCTCTGTTCCTGGTATCTTCAGTTAAAAGGATCAGGGTTTGAGAAGAGTCTTTTCTGGAGACCTGCTGCCATGTCAGTTAGGGTACCAGAATCATGGGTTAGTCTGACCTGGTGAAAGGCTGTCTGTTAGGGGACCATTAACCATGCATGATTGTCTATCCAGGTGCTTCAAATCTCTCTCCCCAATCTGCCCCATAGATAGCAAAGCAGAAGAGTTATTGAGCCCCGGTGGGCTCCTGTTAGGGTCGGGTAAGAAATGTGTTCACGTATTTTGTATGCAAACGCACAAAATGCCTGAACTGAAAACGCTGCAGATCCTCTAAATACACACTTGTCTGAGTTTTGCGGTGCAGCTTTTCAGCCCCAAAATGTGCAGGTTAAGGAAAAGGGCCCACAAAGACGAAAAGAAATTGCATGCAAAATGGATAGGACGGACACCCCAAAATTATACATATTAGGAAAAATATGTGCAAAATGAATGTGAATTTCTGTGCAGACTTGAACAGATTCTGCTTGCGGTCTTCCTGTAGACTTATGGTTGGTCCTTGTGGTTGGTCCCAGTAGGTTCTTCCATTCTTATTTCTCCATCTCTAGTCTCCTTACATTGCTGATGGTGTTAATTTTGCCTTAGTGGGCCATGCAGAGAGTTCAGTTCACCTGATCTATAATGAACATCAGTTGCACCAACATCACCAATGCAATGTTATAGAATTCTATGACATCCCCACCGAAAGCAGCTACTGTACTTTGCTGTAGCCTTAAACTCACAACACAGGAGGTTTTTTAAAAATTCGGTGTGACTTATGGGTTTATGACTGTGGCGTTAAGACGACGCATCCTTTGCACTGCAAGCCTTTTGATATCCTCTTATTGGAACAACCAACCTTCACCCAGCCAATCACGTACACAAAGGACTTTAAGAATTACTTTTGGCAAAGATGCCTCTATGATTCATTCTTTGGCAAAACTGCCTATTCTTTTCCATTTATGATGCAGGAATCTCTTGGAGTATGAATATATGCTTTATATTTCCAATCCCCGCATGCGAAAACAACAAGGCTCTTCCCCGTTGCGAAAGATTGCTAAGCCGTTACAATAATTTCAGCATGACAGCTTAATGATTTGATATTCCACACTGTGGAATACGCTGGCTTTTTCCTCTTTTTTGCTATTTGATGCGACACAGCGGGGACATGATTTTTGCCTTGCTCCTCTCCTAAGGGACACAGGCTCTCCGTATAACTTTCTTTAAAAATGAGGCAGTGCCTCTTAAAATCAACAATGGGGATTCTGTTCCCCCAGGATGGGAAGGTGGATTCCTTCACAACAGTGGCACAGGCGAACGCTAACTCCATACCCTCCAACATTTCTCTGATGAAAATAGGGATAATGCATAATAATAATAATATTTATACCCCACCCATCTGACTGGGTTGCCCCAGCCACTCTGAGCAGCTTCCAATGTATATAAAAACATTAAAAACTTCCCTATCCAGGGCTGCCCGATGGCTCAGGAGTTGCAGAACTCCATACCCTCCCAACATTTCTCCGATGAAAATAGGAACATCCTAAGGAGAAGCGGGACATTCCAAATCAGCAACTGGGATGGCTTATGTTAATCCAGGACTGCCCCTGGAAAAGAGGGGCACTTGGAGGGTCTGTCTGGTCTGGGGGCAAAGCAGTTGCTTTGGGATTAATGCCTCCCTCCATCTCCAGGTTCTGGGGACGGGGAGATGATTCCATATCCTTGCACACCGTCCTATAACTAGGGTGGCCTTTCACAGAGACATCGAATCATGGAGTTGGAAGGGACAGGGACCCCAAAGGTTCATCTAGTCCAACCCTCATCGACCTCAGGCAGCGTGGCTATTGCTCAGGGATGAAAGGCACTTAACAGACTTCTTTCTTCACAATGTAGACATGGGGTGTGTGTGTTAAAGGATGTGGCGCGTGGCGTGCCTCTGAAAAACAACAAAAAACAGGTTTCTAGAAAACTAGGTGCCAGGAAGAAGGGTTTAACAGCTCTCAGCTCTCTCTCTCTCTCTCTCTCTCTCTCTCTCTCTCTCTCTCTCTGAAATGATTCACTCCAGCCCTGAAGTCTGAACTGGGACAGTCCAAACAGGGAAGAAACTAAGCTTTGTGCAAAGCCTGGGCTGCAATTACTCCAGACTCCTGTGGAATGGGAACACCTAAAACACAGGCCCGATTTCCCTAACATTACAGTTTCCTGGCTGCCTGTTATGGCTGCTTTATTTCAGATAGGATTCTGGCCTCTTCGCATTTTCTAAACACCTGCCCAAAAGACCCGTATACAACCCGGTGCATGTGCTAGTCCGCTAAACCAAAGATCATAATCCAACAAAATTTGGGGATGCAAGGCTGATACTTTAAAGTAGCTTTTAGAACCAAGTCAAGAAGTTGGATTGCGGTCAGTGGGCTCTAGTCACTTACATGTCATTTCCTTTCTGGGATGTGATGCAATATTTTTTTTTTGAGAGAGAGAGTTGATGCAAGGTAAATGGCAGGCTAATGAGAGCCCAAATTCTCTCTTTGAAATCCCTGGTCAGCCAGGAATGTTCTAGCTGGCTTTACACAAGTCCTTTAATTCAGTTGCCTACCTGTAAAATGGGCACAAACAACACTGGCCCTTTGTACGGTGATATTATTGCCACCTTGTACATATTTTTTTAAATCCTTGGCTTTCAAAATCAGTTTCTGGGGAATCAACTTGACTTAAATTAAAACTCCAGGCTTAAATTAAGCTTCTGATTTAAGGCAGGGAGATTGGACTAGCTAGATGGTGCTATGGTTTTGTTTTCTTCTGAAGTGTATTAACTAGCAAGTCTGTTCCAAAATCCCCATTACTGATGCACAAAGGGTTTTTCACACATTCAAAATTTTTCTAGATGACTCCTATTTAGGGAACCATTTTCTGTAAAAAATAAATAAGTATTTGGAGAATTATTGAGTATTTTTAGTTGGTGTTGTAGGAGGGAACAGCCCCAGTGGGAAAAAAGGAAATTTTGCATGGCTTGTGAAAAACAGAGGATGTGTGTTGTTACTTTGATGCAATTAATCAATGGGACATCTATGGATACAATACACTGTGGATAGAACACAACCCAAGTCATCGTCAACCTTTTAATACTTTGTTTCAGTGCTGCAAGATGCATAAATACATACTGTATACAGAACGTGAGCAAATGCCCACAACTCTACTCTAGCTGCAACAATCCCTGTAATGTCCTACTTATTGTGGCAAATGTCTGCAATTGACTATTCACTGATTTGGATATACATCAATGCTCCATGGTCCACCTTTTGACGTCTTTGTAACACGCCTGTCTTTTCTTTTTCTACCCCAGTCAGCGGCAAGAAGGGCAGGAACATCGTGCGCAAATTGCCAGACCACCACCACCACCCTGTGGAGGAGGAACGCCAACGGAGACCCCGTGTGCAACGCCTGTGGGCTGTATTACAAGCTCCACAATGTAAGTGAGGCAGTAACTCTCTGAAGAATACCTTTTTGGGGTTGAAACTAGGATAGAATATATTTTCCTGGCTTGCACGTGGACAGGCAAACCACAGAGCTTTATCTCGCCAGCTCCTGCTTGGGGGCCCCTTTAGTTGAACACAGTGCACTTCAATGCACACTGATGCTGTTCAGCGAACTCTAATGCACTCTGAATGAAGCTGTGCTAGTCAGGTGTAAATGGTGGCTTCATGGTATTGAACATATAAGGGAAGCAAGAGTAGTCAAGCTGAGAGTCCTTTTAATGGGGCTGAACATTGTACGAAATGCTGGTTGGAAGGCTTCTTCATAATAATAATAAATAATAATAATAATAATAATAAATTACATTTTAATTCTGCCCTCTAATTTGATCAGGGATAGTGAAAATGATTTGCTTCCCAACCATTTATCCTCATAACAGCCCTGCAAGGGTAGGCTGAGGAAAGGGGATTGGAAAAAGGTCACCCAGGGAGTTTCACGCGTGAGTGGGATTTGAACCCAGGTCTTCTTAGGTCCTAGTCCAGTAGTCCAACATGGAGGTATCGGCTAGATAATACATTATTCTAACCAAAATGAATATTGGCTGATTAGAAAGGCAGCGGGTACAGGTTGCGTCTCGATTCTTGCTAGGGTTGCCATCCCCCCCCCCCCGGCTGAGCTCCTGAGACACAAAGAACTGCCAGACCAGCTGAAAATGAGCAGGTGCAGTGTATTCTCATAACCCCACTGTCTCCCCAAGATGGCAAAAGGGCCCTTGTTAAATTTCTCTCTGTCGGATGGTAGCCAAAGTATTAGAAGCCCAATGGGGGGGGGGGAAAGGTGGCAACCCTAATATTCTCACAAAGCTCTGGAACATTTTTTCGTGCCTCTGCTTCAAGGGGAAGGGGGAAAGAAAGAAAGAAAGTGACACAAGCAATTCTCCAAAAGAAGTGAATCTGATTTTGTCTGGTGGGTGAAAAAGTCTGCTTTGGCTGTGCTTTGGACCATAGTACATCTGATATTCTTTTAAATCAACGTGTATGTGGGAGCGAGAGAGGTGATTGTTTCATTTCATTTTTGCCCTTGTTTTTATTATGTATTTTGTGTGTTTATGCTGTGAACCGCCCCTGTGAAGGGTTTTTAAAATACAAATACAAATCAAATCAAATAAATAATAATGCTCATATAAAAAGAGTTGGGGAAATTTATATGAAAAGGTGCATCCTGCAACAAAATGTCCCAGGGTGGAATGTTGGCCAATGAGCCATGCCCTGTACTAGCACATTCCATCCCACCCTGCGTCATCTCTCACCTCCCTGCAGCAGCCAGCCAGTACTCCATACCCTTTGAGCATGCTATTTAGGGAAGCTACTTAAAAACCCCTTCCTTGGATGCAGTTTTAGTTATTCAAGGACTGGTGCTGAGAGGTGACATGATAGACATTGGTAAAATGGTGAGGAAGTGAGCAGAGAACAGGTTTTCCTCCTCCTCTCATAAAACTAGAACTCGGGGACACCCAAGTGTTGGAAAATCCACGACGGATAAAAGGAAGTGCTTCATGCAGTGCACAGTTCAGCTGTGGAACTCACTGCCACAGGAAGCAGTAAGGGCCCACCAGCTTGGATGGCTTTAAAAAAAAGGATGGATGCAGCAATGCTTCTGAATCCCAGTTGGTGGGAACCACAGGAGGGAATCCTGCTTATGGGTTTCCCACAGGCATCTGAGAACAGGATGGTGGACTAGATGGGCCATTGACGTGGTCCGGCAGTCTTTTCCTACATTCACATGCTAAAATACCTTTGCTATTTATATATCTGATAGGGTGCCCTACCTGACAGCCTCGCATTTGAAGGGCTCTCGGAGGGCATTCCTCTGTTTGAGGGAGTCTTTTATCCGAAGGACTGCCTGAAAGCAAGTCTGGTTTAAAGACCAAGAAGCATTAGAAAAGGAGATTTTTGCCCGTCAGCCACTTGGCAGCTGGGCACGTCTGCACGATTTGTGCTTCTGTTTAAGATACAGACTTTATAATTTGCTGCCCTGGGCTGCTTTGGAAGGAAGGGTGGGATATAAATTTAACGAACAAATAACGAACTTGCAAATTTGACCCTTTTGCTTTGGGGGTGCATGCTCCCTCTCTCTCTCCCCTTTTGACAATGTATAAGTGGCACCCCCCAAATATGCTGCCCGGTAGACTTTGCTCCCATATCTAGGTGTAAAGGCAGCTACAAAAACACACCACCCTTAAGGAAATGACTGTATAGAATTGTCTTATAGCGACAGCAGTAATAGCAGAGCTTTAGCACTAGAGCAGGCATCCCCAAACTGTGGCCCTCCAGATGTTTTGGCCTACAACTCCCATGATCCCTAGCTAACAGGACCAGTGGTCGGGGAAGATGGGAATTGTAGTCCAAAACATCTGGAGGGCTGAAGTTTGGGGATGCCTGCACTAGAGTAATGTGGATGGGGGCAGCGGGGTGAGATTTTTCAATTGCTTTGTATGATGTCCCTTGCACTTTTTTTTCATTTTAAAAAAAGCAATTTCTCACTTTTATGTGAGGCTTTAAAAGAAGTTTTTTGCCCTCAGCAACTTTCACGTAACCCCCCCTTCAAAACCATTGGGGTTGGTTGCGGGGTGGTCCTTTTAATGCGTGTATTCATTTCTGAATTTAAACGTTCCCCCCTCTACTTCCACCTCTCTGGGGTGAGTAAATGTTTTTGCACAAAAGAAAAATAGAGACCCCCCCCCCCGCCGGCTCAATTATGTGAATCATACAGTGACTTTATTGATATTAAAATGCTGCCTTTTTTGGATCTGGAATTGAGTGACAGTGGTATATTTCTGCTGTGAGCTGCCCCTGAGATCTATGGGTATACAAATTTAATAATAGCAATAATACTAATAATAATCTCCCACCATGCCAAACCATGCCAACCCAGCTCATTTCCTGGCTCTGTTGCCGCAACTTCATCTCTCCTGCAAACTTTGTCTGACCTGCCGTGGGCTGTGTTTCTGCTCCCATATGAATTGGGTAGTTCTGTCTTTAAATGCAAACTGCATTGAATTCTCCCCCATACCGAAGCACAACCCACCAGTTAAGGACTAAAGTTAAGGAAAAAGCCTCAATGCCAGATCAGACTATTGGTCTATATCTAGCTTAGTATTGTCTGCACTGACTGGCAGAGGCTCTCAAAGTGGCTTGAACTTGGGACCTTCTGCATTCAAAGCAGATGTCCTCTTGCTGAGCCGCTCCCTTTTAGCGATTAATGAGACGTTTGCTACCAGCAGATCACATCCAGTTAAGACTGCCTTGGTCCACGTTGAGAAAGGAAGATGTTAGTAAACCACAGGCCTACTTTTTTTTACAAAAAAAAAAAAAACAAGCCCCAAACCACCTGCAGATCACAAGGTCTTTTGGTTAGAGGTTCACGTTGATTTGTTGAGGAAACTGTCCTCTCTTCCCCTGCCTTGGTACCGTAGAAAAGGGGGGAAGATCACCACAACAAGTTTGGGGAAATATATTTTCAGGGGTTTGTCAGGGAAAGAGGGTCAGCCCAGTTGATGGGAGAAAAAAGGATGAGAGTATACTAAACAGTATATTTGGGGATTCGGTAAGTGGAAAGCTTAAGAGAGAGGTGTTTTCTTTATCTTTTCTTTGGTATTTTAAAGCAGTGTTTCTCAACCAGTGTGCCTCCAGATGTTTTGGGACTACAACTCCCATCATCCCTAGCTAGCAAGACCAGTGGTCAGGAATGATGGGAGTTGTAGTCCCAAAACATCTGGAGGCACACTAGTTGAGAAACACTGTTTTAAAGAATGTACAATGATAATAAAAAGAGCATTTTGCATAAAACAGGGGTTGGGGGTTGGAATGGTAAGAAGAAAAGACAAATACAATTCTCATTGATTCAGCAATACAGTCAAATCTCGGTTGTTGGACGTAATCTGTTCCGGAAGCCCATTCGGCTTCGGAAACATTCGACAACCGAGGCACGGCTTCTGATTGGTTGCAGCAGCTTCCTGCACTCAAGCGGAAGCCATGTCAGATGTTTGGCTTTCGAAAAATGCCCGAAAACCGGAGCATTTACTTCTGGGTTTTCGGCCTTCGCGAGCCAAAATGTTCCAAAACGGAGGCATTCAGGAGCTGAGGTTTGACTGGACAAAAGAAAATTAACGATGATTGATAGATTTCCAGAACGACTTCACCCCCTTTGCAATTAAATACATTCAATCAAACATATGGCATAAGGGGTATATGTATTTAAACTGTTTACATTTGAGTGACTCTTAAGTCAGATTTGCAGCTTTTGGCTCCTTTTGCTTGTGTCACTGTTCGGTTTTAGATTCCAGAAGTGCAACAGGACTTACTTCCTTACTCTTTAGATGGCAATATGTATTCCTTCACATACTTCAAAACATGGGCCTCCAGCCTTGCTCTGTTTGGGGGTCTTTCTGCTGATTGTGCCCAATTAGACCCGGAACTTATACCCCCCAAAAAATCCCATCCTGACAGATCGGAATTAGTTTCATTTTAAACATTTCATCCTATGTACCTACCGGCTCATAGCTTTTGGAGGAGGAGGAGGAGTTGGGAGAGCAGAGGGGTGGGAGACGAAACGGCCCCACAAAAAGATTAATTGATTTTTGTTTAGATTAACAGACCCCTGACTATGAAGAAGGAAGGCATCCAGACCCGAAACCGAAAAATGTCTAGCAAGTCGAAAAAGTGCAAAAAGGTTCACGACACCTTGGACGATTTCCCTAAGGGCGGCTCTTTCAACCCTGCCGCCCTCTCGAGACATATGTCCTCCATCAGTCACATTTCGCCCTTCAGCCACTCGGGTCACATGCTCACCACACCGACCCCGATGCACCCGCCTTCCAGCTTGTCCTTCGGACCTCATCACCCGTCCAGTATGGTCACCGCCATGGGCTAAGGTTCGCGCCCGAGAGAGAGAGAGACTGAAATCTCCGCGGCGATGCTTTCTTTCTTTCATTTGTAAGTTCTCAGAACGAGAGGTACGTTGATAATCCTCGCCTTGTTTAGAGGCGAGAGCGCTCCCCCCTCCGCACACGAATGGACAAGGGCACAGAAAGAAAAATGAAATCTTTAAAAGTTGGACGGAGGCGTAGAAACCAACCCGCCCCCCCCCCAAGCAAATGTCGTGGGGAGGTGCTTTTCTCAAGTGTCTTTTGCGTCAACCAGCCACCAAATTTGGGGTCCCATTTGTGAATAAACCATTCTGACGCAAGTCCACTCTTGAACTGGGTTTCTAGGGTTGTGAAGAAGAGGTGGCAGGCTGCCCTCCCCCCAAATCCCCAACCTTTCCTCCCCCAATCGCTCCCCCAAAGACAAGCAGATTGATGCTGAACACTGTATAACTTATATTGTAAGAAATACTGTACATTTTTGAAGAACACTCTTGACATCTGCTTAGCTGTTTAAAAAAAAAGAAAAGAAAGGAAAGGAAAGAAAAATGGCTTGTTGGTCAAGGCACCGCAAATGAAATACTGAGTTGAATGTTTTCCTGGTATGGACTGAGAAGAACGAGGTTGGACCGGCAAATGGACAAACTGCCACTTGCGTTTTTTGCTCTTTCTCTCTCCCTCTTTCTCTTTCTCTCTCTCTTTCTTCACTCACTGGCTCAAGTTGTTTTGACGCATTAAAAAATAAATTAATCCAAGTTGTAGGCAAATCATGCATTCCAGGCTACGGGGCCTCTGAACAATAGGGGAGGTTTTTTTTATGAAGGGTTTCAGGGCAGTTGGTGTGACATTCAGCTTGTAGCTGCGGCGAGTTTGTCCAGGCCTTATACGCATTGTGAACAAGTTCCTGTAATTGTTGTTTGTATGTATAATTCAAAGCACCAAAATAAAAATAAAAACGAGATGTAGATTTATTTCATCCTATGATACAGACTGAATGGTTGTACAAATTTTACTTACTGCTAGTGTTAAGAACTGCGCTTTTGATTTTGTTTTCATATTTTTCCCCTCTTTTTTTTTGGAGAATAAACTAGATTAAATTCTGTTGATTTCTTGTCTGCTTATGCTTTTGGAGTGATGTTCAAAGGTTCTCTCTGTGTGCATGTGTGTCCGTGTGCCTCTGCTTCCGTGGAAAGGCAGTAAAGGATTTGGTTCTGGGCCCTAGGATTCTCAGGATCCAGGATTTTAAGATCAGCAACATTGAAACAAGTTTAAAGGATTGTAGGAATATAGGAAGCTATTGTAGACCAAGTTAGGCCACCATTCTAGATCAGAATGGTCTACACTGCTGGTCTTCTACTGGTGGGGTGGGAACCCACTAGTGCAGTGTTTCCCAACCTTGTGCCTCCAGCTGTTTTTGGACTACAACTCCCACCATCCCTAGCTAGCAAGACCAGTGGTCAGGAATGATGGGAATTGTAGTCCGAAAACAGCTGGAGGCACAAGGTTGAGAAACACTGCACTAGTGGGTCATGGCCTGATCCAAGGTGGGTCGCAACAGAAGCGCCACCACCATTCAAATATACGGGGAAAGAGTAAGAAACGGGCCTCCAAATTCAAGGCAGGTTAGAATGTTAGAGTTAAAAGCTGGTGGATCAGGGGAATGCTGTGGATGTAGTATATCTTACAATCATAAAATTGTAGAGTCGGAAGGGGCCACAAGGATCGTCTAGTCCAGGGGTCAGCAACCTTTTTCAGCCGTGGGCCAGTCCACCGTCTCTCAGACCTTGTAGGAGGCCAGACTATATTTTGGAGGAAAAAAATGAACGAATTCCTATGCTCCACAAATAACCCAGAGATGCATTTTTAATAAAAGCACACATTCTACTCAGGTAAAAACACCATGCAGGCCCCACAAATAACCCAGAGGTGCATTTTAAATAAAAGGACACATTCTACCCATCAGGGCCGTCTTAAGCATATCCGCCCCCCCTTTCCCAGAGTTTTTGACCTTTTCTTAGGGCTGGAGGAGGTGGGGCAGCGGCTGGAGGGTGGCGGCTCAGGCGGGGAAGAGGCGGAGGCTAGATGTGGCGCCTCCTGGCTCAGCTGGCCGCTTTGTGCCACGGTGGCCATGGCAGGTAGCACACTGAGTGAGCGGGCGCCGAGTGAGCAAGGGCGCGTGCGCTGTTCCTGCCAAGCGTTGGCTCGGTTTTTTCTCTCTTAGCCTTCTGGTGCCCCGCAGAATTCAGCGCCTGCAGGCTAAAAGAGAAAAAACCGAGACGACGCTTGGCGGGAGCGGCACACGCACCCTCACTCACTTCGCGCGCTTGCTCGATGTTCCCCGGACTCTCGCCCGGTGCCCTCCAGAACTTGGCGCTGTGGCACCCCACGCCACTAGCCTCTATGGGTACGATGGGCCTGCTACTCATGGAAAAACATGCTGATTCCCAGACCGTCCGCGGGCCAGATTGAGAAGGCTATTGGGCCGCATCCAGCCCACGGGCCTTAGGTTGCCTACCCCTGGTCTAGTACAACCCCCTGCAATGCAGGAATCTTTTGCCCCACGCAGCGATCAAACTCACGACCCTGAAGTTAGGAGTTTCATGCTCTACCGAATGAGTTTTATTTCAGTAAGCCTTGCGGCAAAGTTCCCCAATATTTTCTTTGGGAGAAGCATGGAAAATGTGGAATGGATGAGATGTTAGGCTGATTTGTAGCTGGTTGGCTGAACCCAAAGAGTGCTCACTAATGTTTTCTCACCGTCCTGGAAAAAAGTGACAAGTGGGGTGCTGCAGGGTCCTGTCCTGGGCCCGTTGTTGTTCAACATCTTTACAAACAACTTGGAAGAAGGAATTGAGGGGATGCTCATCAAATATGCAGATGGCGCAAAACTGGGAGGGGTGGCTAATGCTGCAGAAGAGAGAATGGAGATTCAAGATGGCTTTAACAGATTGGAGAACTGGGCCCAAACTAACAAAATGTATTTCAATAGGGAGAAAGGTAAGGTTCTGCACTTAGGCAGGAAGAACCAGCTGCACAAGTAAAAGATGGGGGATACCTGACTTGCCAGTAGTACATGTGGAAAGGATCTAGGGGTCTTAGCGAACCACAAGCTTAACAAGAGTCGACAGTGTGATGCAGCAGCAAAAAAAGCTAATGCTATTCTAGGCTGCATCAACAGAGGTCTAGTGTCCAGATCAAGGGAAGTAATTTGTTGTTGTTTAGTTGTTTAGTCGTGTCTGACTCTTTGTGACCCCATGGACCAGAGCACGCCAGGCACTCCTGTCTTCCACTGCCTCCCGCAGTTTGGTCAAACTCATGTTCGTAGCTTCGAAAACACTGTCCAACCATCTCGTCCTCTGTCGTCCCCTTCTCCTTGTGCCCTCCATCTTTCCCAACATCAGGGTCTTTTCCAGGGAGTCTTCTCTTCTCATGAGGTGGCCAAAGTCTTGGAGCCTCAGCTTCACGATCTGTCCTTTCAATGAGCACTCAGGGCTGATTTCCTTCAGAATGGATAGGTTTGATCACATACCACAAACCTATACCTTGCCATCATGTTCGCTTCTATAGCTTGCTAGCATGAGTTTGGCTGAACAACACAACATGGTATGGCTTCCTTTAATTGTTGTTTGTTTAAAGAACCGGACCTAGAAAACACAAAGATTAGAAATAAAAAATTATTTTTTATCATCCAGCAACATACTTCAATACATACCTGTGACTTCAACCATTTGCACCAAGTATCACAGAGAGAGTTTGACCTCATTAGTCCAACTGTCTGTATTTACCAGGAGCAATTCCTATTTTCTGGTTGCTGTCCCTTCTTGATCCCTTCTGTGTCCCAAGAGGAGGCACTGCTGGTCTTTTCCCACCCTTGTTCCCAATGTAGATCTTCACTCTCCCCTCCTTCCCTGGCTGGGGGATGGGTGCCATTCTGTGGTTGGCTTCAGGCGCCAAAATGTCTTGGGCTGGTCCTGCACTGCACAAAAGGAGGACCACTACTGAGAAGGCCCTGTCATGAGTCAACACCAAGAAGTGCAGAATTCATATTCTGAAGAATGGCAGCATTTATTACCCCACCCTCTCCGGCCAAAAACTAATCAGGCTTCTGGTCCTTATGGCTGCTAGTATATGCATGAGAGAGTATGTGGGAAAAGCTGGCTGAAATATTGAAAGTCAGAAAAACAGCCGAATAAAATTCCCAGTGGTTGGGGGTGAGACTTTCGTTACTAGTAAAACCAGAATCAGTGATGCAAAACTGACACCGCAAAAGTGGCGGTGGGAAAAATGCACAATAAACAATGCAAAATAAGGCAAATTATGCTGACTTTCCTAGTTAGCACAATAGTTTATTTGTTTTTTTCAACAGTTTGTACAGTACTCAGTTGTCATTATCTCTCTGTTTAATTTTATTAAATTTTCTGTTTTACAATTTAAAATACTCATTTTACATCCTTAAGATGCCAGTGACTTCCCTTCTTCTCTTTCCATGGTTCATTTTACTTATCATAAATCCCTGCATATTTTACCAAAAATTATACCATTCAGTATTCCATTAGTGCATCCAGTTGCTGTTGTCTCTAAGTAGTGTACAAGCAAAACACAACAGAATACAGATTAAAGATCAGATTATTGTTATATTCTCATCAGAATATTTCATATACCTGAACACGCACATAAACTTGTATAGAATTATAGAATGGAAGAGTTGCAAGAAGAAGAAGAAGAAGAAGAAGAAGAAGAAGAAGAAGAAGAAGAAGAAGAAGAAGAAGAAGAAGAAGAAGAAGAAGAGTTTGGATTTGATATCCCGCTTTATCACTATCCTAAGGAGTCTCAAAGCGGCTAACAATCTCCTTTCCCCTCCTCCCCTAACAATCTCCTTTCCCCTCCTCCCCCACAACAAACACCCTGTGAGGTGGGTGGGGCTGAGAGACCAGAGAAGTGTGACTAGCCCAAGGTCACCCAGCAGCTGCATGTAGAGGAGCAGAGACGCGAACCCGGTTCCCCAGATTACGAGTCTACCGCTCTTAACCACTACACCACACTGGCTCTGGAAGGTACACAAGATCGTCTTGTCCAACTTCCTCCAATGCAGGAATCACAGCTAATGTCCCCCTAATAGGTACACGTAAGACCAGGGTACCAGCCCTCTGCCCCACCTGCAAATGTTGTATTTGCTGGAGCAGTGCATACAGTTTCCCAACCACTTGGGTTTAACCATTTGAGTGCTGGCAAACAGTGACTCCCCCCCACAATTGCTGGCTTGGCGACATCACCTGGGTTTGATGGTTTGGCAAATGCGCGACATTCCATGCACAGCTCATTGAAGCACGAGGAAGGATTAACCGTGTCACTCTTGCCAGGATCAATGCTGTGCCACCCTCTCTTGTCAGCAGCGAAAAGCATGATGGAAGGGGAATGCTCACAAGCCCTTCCACTGAATTGTCCAAAACGTGCTGTCTTTCCTCCTAGTGGGTTGACCGACAAAGAACCTGTCAACCCATTCTGGGTGATCAATAAAAGCTGCTCTGTGCCTCCGTTGCTCCGAAGACAGACCCTCACAGAAGGAGACCAGATCGTCGAATGCAATCTTCTCTTTCTCTTGAACAAGGCTTGGGGATTTCAAGAGCACCCTTGCTGGATCCGATGTGCTCCAGATGTTCTGGAGGTGGGGCTGATGGGAGCTCAGAACATCTGGAGGGTACCGAATTTAAGAAGATGCTTAAAGTAGTTATTCCCAAGAGGCCTGCAGCATTTCTTCTGGGAATTATAAGGGCAGAGGTTCCAAAAGCGATGGTTACGTTGTTTATATATGCCAGTACTGCAGCTAGAATCCTGTATATACACAGAAGTGGAAAGAATAAGAAGTCCCAATTTTAAAGTTAAAGGACTATGCAGAGATGGCAAAGTTGACAGCAAAGTAAGAGATCTAAAGCAGGCATCCCCCAAACTGCGGCCCTCCAGATGTTTTGGCCTACAACTCCCATGATCCCTAGCTAATAGGACCAGTGCTCAGGGAAGATGGGAATTGTAGTCCAAAACATCTGGAGGGCCGAAGTTTGGGGGTGCCTGCTCTAAAGGATGAGAACTTTGTCGACGAGGGGAGGTTCTTTTTGGACTATTGAAGAAAAACCTATAGTCAAATGAAATCGTGAGCAGGAGAATCGCCAGCAAGGGAAGGAGAATAAATAAATGATTGTCATATAGGTGAGAATAAAATAGAAAATGCATGGCAGTTATGGCAGCAGAAAAAGGAATGCAACAGGAGCACCACAGATGTAAAGATGGGAAGTCAAAATGTAAGAAATTATTATATTATTATATTGAAATTATTATATTATTATACTGAAAGTGAGTTGAATAATGTCAAATTTTGTGTAAAAAAGTGTGTGTGACTGGCCAGATTGCCCCGAATGCACTCAGACATGAGGCTTCCTCCTATTGCAGCAGTGGGGGATCTGCACCCCCTCAGATGTTGTTAGACTACAGCAAGCACCCCCAAACTGCGGCCCTCCAGATGTTTTGGCCTACAACTCCCATTATCCCTAGCTAACAGGACCAGTGGTCGGGGAAGATGGGAGTTGTAGTCCAAAACATCTGGAGGGCTGAAGTTTGGGGATGCCTGGACTACAGCTCTCATTAGCCCCAGCCAGGCTGGTCAATGGTTAAGGATGGTGGTGGCTTTGTAATCCAACAACATCTGGGGGGGCTACAGGCTCCCCACTACTGCCCTATGGTTCACTCACAGGCTCAGGCAATTAAAGGGTTGCATGAGGTGTTAGGGGAGGGGGAGGGCTTGTGGTGGTGGAACACACTGTGTTCCTTCTGGGGTAATCGCTCCACCTTTGGTCCCTGCCCTGCACTCACCTGTCACTTGTGGTTCCTAGAAGCTGTCCGCATGCTACCCTGGGAATGGTTTTGATTGGCCGGCTAAACCAGGGAAGGGTAGCTGATGGGTCTCAAACCCTCAGTGAGTTAGGGACTTCCCCTGCATGCAGTGGGTCCAACGATCAAGAAGGCTGTTTCTGCCCGTGTTGTAGAGGGAAGTGAGGGGCAAATGGAGCTCATCAACCTGGGAAGGTAGCTAGCTCATCTAGGAGAAGGAAGACTGATCCTAAACTTCTATTGCCTTGTGGGATATCTTTGACACTCTAGCCAATGCATATACTGCCTAGACTATTTTCCCATCTACAAACAGGAAGGAGTCTCGTGATACTTCAAAGCTATGAAATGTTATTTTCTTGCAATAAATTGTGGGCTAAAATTCACTAAGAGGAGCTGGGTTTGAGGGATGGAATTTAGGTTTTCCTTTGACTCACCTAAGGCCAGGTGTATCTGGATGGCTGGTATTAAAGTTGAACTTTCGTTGGACTCTACAATGAACTGTCATATGTCTTGAATCCCTGTGTAGTATTAGACAGTCATCTGGCTAAATTCCTATTGGATGTAAAAGCTGCTCAATTTTCATCACTTTTGCATTTGGTTGGAAAGAGAATTACCCAACCCAAAATACCCCCTTTTTCGGTTTCATGTGTCTTTGTAAAAACCCCAAAACACCACTATTGAAAGGGAAAACAATCTTGCAAAGCTTTCAAATTCTTCTTTTCTCTAATGCTCGTGGTCCTAAAATTTTAAGACAGTTTTAAGGGGTTCAAGGTTTCTTTTCTATAAAATTGAATCCATTTAATGGAAAATAGATTAATCAACTACACCTTTAGTCAATTAATCAGGAGGCGATTTTTGGGCGGGTTAAAAGAACACTTGTTTGAGGCTACTTTGGTTCTGGTGTGCTGTCGCAACCGGGAATAACAAAGAAACCCTCACCACAATACATTTTGTCCGATCAGAAATATTTTGCCTGTTAGATTTCAATCTATTCTACTCTTCCGTCAGCATATTAGAAAAGCACATTTTGAGGCCTGGTGACGTGCAAGCTTGTTTAACCAGTCCATCAGTTCTAAAAGCCAGCAATTATTCAGCTAAAATTTCTCCTTGTTATTTCTATGTCATGCAGGGGCACAATTTTTCAGGGGGCACAAACCAGGAGCCCCCCCTCCACAGGTGACCTTTACTGTGGTTTCCAGTAACTAGTATTCCGAAACATGCTGCCTGTCCTCATGGCTAGTAGTCAGGGGCGAACGAAGGCTAACCGACACCCAGGGCGGGACAAACCACCGGCTGCACACGAGTTGCATCGATACTTGGGCGCATGCGTGGTGTCGCTACGTAGGGAGAATGTGCTGCATCGCTACGTAAGTCACATGTGTTGTACATAGCGGTTTGCTGCTGGTGCCGCCCGAGCACCGTACGGATGGTGGCGGAATCCTCTGCTCACAGTTGCAGCGGCAACGGAGGGATCCTACCGCCGCCTGTACGGTGCTTGGGCGGCGCCGGTGGCAAACTGCTATGTACATGCATGTGACTGCTACGTACAGCACATGCGTGCGACACCGTGCATGCATTGCATGTAGCGCTTTGCCGCCGGTGCCGGACGGTGGTGGGATCCTCTGTTCGCAGCTGCAGCCATGAATGGAGGATCCTCCACATACGGCTGCGGCACCGCAATGGCTACTCGCGCCGCCGCGCCCGGGGGTAGCGGGGTGAGCACCCCACAGGGTGCCTTCTTGTCACCCCTCCAGACATGCCACCCAGGGCGCACCGCTCCCCCCGCCCCCTTGCAACGCCACTGCTGGTAGTCATCCATAGTGTTGTCCTTCATGAATTTGTCTCACCATCTTTTAAAGCCATCCAAGTTGGTAGCCATTACTGCCTCCTGTAGGATTGGGTTCCACCGTTTATGTGCTCTGTGAGGGGAGGAATATTGGGCTGACATTTTTTAAAAAAATTTTTTAAATAAAATTTCTGTTTTACAATTTAAAATACAGTGGTACCTCAGGTTAAGGACTTAATTCGTCCTGGAGGTCCATTCTTAACCTGAAACTGTTCTCCCACCAGAGGTCAAAGAGAACAACAATTACCAGTCCTTTAGAAGGCATCTCAAGGCAGCCCTGTTTAGGGAAGCTTTTAATGTTGGATGAATTTCTGTATTTTAATGTTTTGTTGGAAGCTGCCCAGAGTGGCTGGGGGAACCCAGCCAGATGGGCGGGGTATAAATAATAAATTATTATTATTATTATTATTATTATTATTATTATTATTATTATTAACCTGAGGTACCACTTTAGCTAATGGGGCCTCCCGCTGCCGCCGCCACCCCGCCATCGTGTGATTTCTGTTCTCACCCTGAAGTAAAGTTCTTAACCTGAGGTACTATTTTTGGGTTAGTGGAGTCTGTAACCTGAAGCGTCTATAACCTGAAGCATCTGTAACCCAAGGTACCACTGTATTCATTTAAACCACCTTAAAATACTTCCCTTCTTCTCTTTCCATGGTTCATTTTGCATAACCTAAATCCCTGCATATTTTATATAAACTAAACCATTCAGTATTCCAGTATTACATTCATCAAAGCTTATTTACATTCTTGAATTCATCTTAACGCTGCCAATGTTTTCAAATGCACACAATTAACACCCCCCCCACACACATATTCAATAAACGTTTTCCAATCTTCTCTAAACTTATGTTCTTCTTGTTCTCTTATTCTATAAGTTTGGCCCGCAAGCTGCGCATATTCCATCAGTATAATTTGCCATTCTTCTTTTGTTGGGACTTTGCTCGTTTTCCATTTTTGGGCTAACAAAACACGGGCCACAGAAGGGGCATGCATAAATAACCTTTTTTTTTTCTTCCCACTTGGGAATTTCCATCTGAATTATCCCCAACAGAAAGGACTCTGTGTTGGTTGGTTTCTTTTTCTTTTTGTGGAAAAGTGCTTTTAAACATTTTTTTTCAATTCATTATAAATGATTTCCCAATACTCTTTTACCCTTTTCCAGGTCCACCACATAAGTCGGGGTGACGTTTTGAATTGTGGGTGAGGAGCGGAAGAAACCTTCAAGGTTTGAACTTGCGGTCCAGCTTTTCCTGAAGTAAATAGTCAGGCAGATAAAACAATGCCCCCCAAAACCCATTTTGGCCTCTCTTTTTGGCCTTCTCAGTTCCACACCCCTCTTCCTTGCCTCCACTTCCCTCCCTTTCCATCTCTTAGCTAAATTACAAAAGGCTGAAGATTTGGACGTTTTCCCCCCTTCTCTGAGGGCGGCATCATACCTCCGGGTGACCTAGCTCTCAACCGTCCTCTCCCAGAAGCGGAGCAGCTATTTGGTTGACAGCTACAGCTGTTGAAAGACAGGGGTGATAAATAATATTGAAACCATGCTTCTCCTCTGCTCCAGGCAGGATCTGAGAATCACAGGCAAGGAAAACTGGGGGGGAAAGACACCAAGAACTTGTCAATATCAGAATATAGCAAAGGTTGCTTTTGGGGGTTTGTTTGTTTGTTGAATAAAATAATAAAACAAAATGTGACAACTTTGGCAAAGTCAGCTTCAAAACAAGGCACATTTCAAATGTCCTCTACACCTTCAAGAAGACCACAAGTGGAATTTTTTTCTGACTGTATTTTGCACCAGAGTGCGGCCACAAAGTGTATGAGAGAATGAAAATGGGGAAGTTCCTGACCTCAGCTTCTGAAGTCTTATTTCCAGTGCAGCCAGGCTCAAAATGCATTCCCAGGGCAGACAACAGCAATTCCCAGAGTTCTGTGTGAAATAATACTATTATTATTATTATTATTAGCTGCCAAGTTTTCCCTTTTCTCGTGAGGAAACCTATTCAGCATAAGGGAATTTCCCTTAAAAAAAGGGAGAACTTGGAAGCTATGTTATTATTTTATATGCCACCCATCTGACTGGGTTGCCCCAGCCACTCTGGGCGGCTCCCCCCCCCCCCCCAAATAGTAAAAACACAACATCAAACACTACAATCTTCCCTGAAATTATTTATTAATAAGTCTTCTCTTCTTCCCTAACAGTCTGGGAATTGTTCTGGGAGGGATATAGAACTCTCCTATCAACTCTCAGCAGCCTTAACAAGTTACAGCTCCCAGAATTCATTGGGTGGAAGACATATTTGTTTAACATAGTATCACAATGCTTTAAATGTATGGAGTAGATGTCCCCTCGTGAATCCTGGGCGCTGTCATCTCCCCACCCACAGAACTACAATTCCCAGCACCCTTAACAATCTACAGTTTCCAGGATTCTCCGGGATAAGCCATGTGATTTCAGTGCAAGCTGTATATGCAGATGGAGTCCAGCCTGAGTGGTAGCTATTTTCATTTCGTTAGTGTACAGTGGGGCCAGCTCTACCATTGGCAGAGTTAGGCGGCTGCCTCAGGTGGCGCATAATGAGAGGCAGGCAATGGCAGTGAGATGTGGGAATCATATGCCTTGTCCCGCACCTCCTAATACAGTTTTCTGCCCTCCTTTAACCAGTAAGGTTCGGTTGCTGCTCCAATAAGCTTCTTTATATGTTGAAAGGGTCAGAACCACCATGTCCTCTGCCTCGGGCAGCTGGGTTAGGTCTTCTGTATCTCCAGTTATCTGTGGTGGTGTTGTGGTTAGAGTGTCAGCCTAGGAGCTGGGAGACTAGGGTTCAAATCCTCACATGGCTGTGAAGCTCACTGTGACCACTTATAAATGCCATCTCCAACTCCTCGAAAGATTCCTTCAGCGGTGTCTCCGAAAATTTTTACACATCACTTGGGAAGATAGACGAACTAATATCAGTGTAGTGGAAGAAGCAAAGATCACCGGTGTTGAAGCAATGATTCTTCAACATCAACTTTGCTGGACTGGTCATGTTGTGTGGATGCCTGATGATCGTCTTCCAAAGCAACTTAAAAAATGGAAAGCGTAATGCTGGTGGCCAACAAAAGAGGTTCAAAGACTGTCTCGAGGCATATCTAAAAAAATGTAGTATAAACACCGACAACTGGGAAACACTGGCCTGTGAGTGCTCTAGCTGGAGAACAGCCTTTACCAAAGGTGTCATGGGCTTTGAAGACACTCGAACTCAGGACGCAAGGGAGAAACGTGCTAAGAGGAAGGCACGCTTAGCAAATCCACACCGTGATCAACTCCCGCCCAGAAACCAATGTCCCCACTGTGGAAGGATGTGTGGATCCAGAATTGGCCTCCACAGTCACTTACAGACTCATTGCTAAAACCGTGTTTATGGAAGACAATCTTACTCGGCTATGAGTGATCGCAGAAGAAGAAGAGGAAGAGGAAGAGGAAGAGGAAGAGGAAGAAGAGGAAGAGGAAGAGGAAGAAGAAGAAGAAGAAGAGGAAGAAGAAGTGTGACCTTGGGCTAGTTACTGCCTTTTAGATGGGTTATTGCTGTGGGAATTAAAAGAGGAGGGGAAAAACTGTGTACTCCACCTTCAACTCCTCGGAGAAAAATGAGTTATTTCTTTAAAACCATTATTTTATTGCTTCCCTAGAAGAGCCAGGGTGTTTGTCAAAGCCCAACACAAAACAGCAACAAAAGCACAACATGCTTGTGCATTATCAGGATTGTTAGGGATGGGAATGTGGAGAGGTGTTAAAATTTTCTCCACCTTTTCTCTGGCACCGACCTTTGCATAAAGCTGCCTTTGTTGAAGATGAAAATGAGGTCACCCTATGGGACAGGATTTGCAAAACAGGCGCTTGTGCCAGGACTTAATGTGCCACAGAGGCAGGGTAGGCTTGCCCAGAATGAAAGACGGCTGCCCTCTGAGAGCCCTACAAGTTTAAACAAATTACCAGAAGGTTAAACTGGGGAGGGTGTCCTTTGATCCAGACAAATAACTGTGAGCTACCTGTGCTCACACTGTTTTATTGGGGTATTATAAAGTCCTTTCGTAGGAGAACATTTGCCAAATATATATAAGTATCCAATTCCAAATTAAAATGTGCCGACAGAACGATTTCTTGTGCCTTCCACACAGGCGAATTCCCTCTTGAGTCACCTTGTCACAGAAAAAGACCTTTGGGCAAGTGACCTCAGAGAACTAGAGCTTCAGCGAATATTCTGCCTTTTTGATTTTCTGGGAGAGGTTAACTGTTTCAGTGAGCTGCTCCTTCAAAATATTCAGATCGGAGTGGGCAACGTAAGACTTGGAAGCCACATGCAGCCCTTCGCATGCTTCTTTCTGCCCCTTGAGTCTCTCTCCAGGCCACACCCCTTCTCCTTAGGCCACACCCCTCTCTGAGTGTTTGTGGCCTGGTTTGAATGCGTCACTGAACTCTGATAATGTTTTAGCTTGCCTGGATGCAGAATAGAAAGGCTTGTGTTTGTAGAAGCT
Source organism: Zootoca vivipara (assembly GCF_965207765.1). Taxonomy (NCBI): domain Eukaryota; kingdom Metazoa; phylum Chordata; class Lepidosauria; order Squamata; family Lacertidae; genus Zootoca; species Zootoca vivipara. The sequence continues at coordinate 63,441,406 of NC_142592.1, read as the reverse complement.
AGCCTATTGTAGAAAAGCAAAGTTTTAATTCATTGCCCCATTGCCTATGACCTCTACCTACAGCCCCGTCTACAGATCAATATATGCCGTGGTTGTTTTCAGTCCACAAACCATACTTAATTGATGACTTTCCCCTCATTCTGGCAGTGAAATGAATCGTATAGAAAGAATTACACTCTATTAAGAACATAAGACCATAAGAGCCCATTGGATTAGGCCAGTGACTCATTTAGTCCCATATCCTGTTCTCACAATGGCCAACCAGATGCCGTGGGAAACCAGCAAGCAGGATTCGTGCACAAGAGCCATCTCCCCCTCCTGTGGTTTTCAGCAAGTGGTCTTTAGAAGCATTGCTTTCTCCAACTGTGGAGGCAGAGCACAGCCATCATGGTTGGTAGCCATCGATCGATAGCCGTTTCCTCCATGAATTTGTAACTTTGGTAGATTGCGTTAAAGAGCAGACATCAAGATGAATAACATAGCATTTGGCAGAAACCAAGCTGCAGTGAAATGGAAACGGCGGTGTTTGTGACAAAGAAAGGTCAGAATGGAAATGGCCGCCTGCTTATGTCCCTAGCTCAGAGACATGTGGCAAGGGATGAACCCTTTTTCATGGCATCAGATGTGGAGCACTCACAGGACACAGAAGCAGGATGTTTGAACTGGACCTCGGCTACTGAATATGGTGCAGAATGATATACAGTTGCATGCCATCCACCCAACACAATTAAATACCAACAGTAAATGCCTCTGCATGTTAAGTACAGATATCAAATTTTCATCCAGGCAGAAAACTGTTCCAAGCCAGCACTGGAAGGATGGAACTAGGGATGAACTGAAGAGTCAATTTCCATCCCATGTCAATTTTGCATGTGTACTTAAGTGTGCTCTCTCTCACACACATATTTAAATATACATTGTATCAGTACAGTAGTACCTTGGTTTACGAACTTAATCCATTCCGGAAGTCCGTTCTTAAACCAAAGCGTTCTTAAACCAAGGTGTGCTTTCCCATAGCAGCGGGGGACTCAGTTTACAAATGGAACACACTCAACAGGAAGCGAAACATGTTCTGTTTCCAAGGCAAAGTTCACAAACCAAAACACCTACTTCCGGGTTTGCAGCGTTCTTAATCCAAGTTGTTCATAAACTAAGCTGTTCTTAACCAAGATATCACTGAAGAAGAAGAAGCATTTGGATTTGATATCCTGCTTTATCACTACCCGAAGGAGTCTCAAAGCGGCTCACAATCTCCTTTCCCTTCCTCCCCCACAACAAACACTCTGTGAGGTGAGTGAGGCTGAGAGACTTCAGAGAAGTGTGACTATCCCAAGGTCACCCAGCAGCTGCATGTGGAGGAGCGGAGACGCGAACCCGGTTCCCCAGATTACAAGTCTACCGCTCTTAACCACTACACCACACTGGCTCTCTGTACTTTTTCTTCCTTTCAGTGGGTACTCAAGGGTACGCAGTACCAGCACCTCTTTTTGTTGTCGTTAAAAAGTGTGTCACCTACTGTAACAACTTTATGGCGAGTACCAGCACCTATTATTCTAGGGTGGGAAAGCACTGCATTGTATCACAAATTGAAATAGGTATTTTATCAGAACATAATCAATTTCTAAATGAATGGCATTCTATAAGATGCATTTTAAAGGCATTTTGGTACATTTCTTAAGCCAAGAACCATATAGCAAAGCTCAGATACAAAGTGCAAAATACAAAGGATTGTTATGTTCTGATCTAGGGGTGCCAACTTGGATATATTTTTTTTTTGGGGGGGGGAGAGGTAAGCCCTTTGAGCCTTCCATAAACCGATCACACAATGTGGCATGCACACACCATTTGAATGGCCCATGAACTTTGGGGGCCTGGCCCCCTCAAATATTTTATTGGGTGTGTGTGAAGAAAGCCTCTTGGCCCCTAGGAGTTGGCTCCTGTGCTCTGATCCATGCATTAGGCTAAATCAAGTTGGCTAGTTTAAAAATGCAGGCCAAACTAAATTTAAAACAAAATTATTAAAATGCAAAGCAGATCTTCCATTCCTAGCGTGGGAGCCAGGCCTTCTCTAGCCTGCACGCTATCCCACGCTGGCTATGCCACATGTCTTTAGGGACTTGGCGCTTCTCAAAGATGCCTCGATTGAAGTATCTGTGCTGAGATTAACTTGGAGGCAATTCTAGGTGAAGTTTGGCTTGGAAACGGGTCATCTGGGATCACGGGCGTGAGAATTTCTCCGTGTCCCCTCCAACATATTTGAACATAATCACCCAGCCTGATACCCTCAAACCAATCCAGAGCTCTACCCTCTCCAAAAGTTCAACTACTTCAGGGGACTAGGGCAAGACTCGACAATGCAAGTCCCTTGAGTGGAACCCTTGAGAGCCAAAACTCATATGCATGCTAAGGAGAGGATTCCAAGGTCGCTGAAACCTGCAAGTTGTCTCCTAGATCTAATTTAGAGTATAGATTAAAATTGGAAGACTCTGCATGTCCTAAACGACGGAGCCAATAATAAGAGGGAGTGGCTCATTTATCTGTGGCATAGCACGCCACTTGCCTTAAGACAAGAATACAAGTTGCTTTATTAGTAGGGTTTTTTTGTTTTTGTTTTTTTTAAAGAAAAGGCAAGATTTCTCCAGCAAGATACTGTCTCTTTCCCCCCTTCCACGGCGCAGCTGCAGAAACTGCTGGGAACACACACAGAGCTTCAGCCCTGCCGTTGACTTCACAGACGACCGGGGTGGCGCGGCTGGGCTGGCGCCACAAAATCACAGTCTTGGAAGAGCTTAAAGAAAGAGCGAAGGCCACAAATGGGAAATTTCAGGCCCTAGGCTCTCTGGTCTCCCAGGGCAGTGACTTCTTTAGATGGGAACTTCAGAAGATAAGAAGAGCCTGGTGGACTAGGTAGGATGATGGCCTGTTTAGTTCAGCATCCCTGTTCTCACAGAGGCCAACCAGGTGTCTGAGGGAAGCCTAAAAGCAGGAGCTGAGCACAGAAACCTCCTGTGGTTTCAAGCAATGGACATCCAAGATGGCAGCCATCGCTGTCTCCCAAGGGAGCAAGTCCCATACTATAACTATGAGTGGTATGAAGATGTGCTTTATTTTAACTGTCCTGAATCTCCCAACATTTGGCTTCATTGAATCATAGAATAGAATCATATAGACCACAAGGACCCTCCAGTCCAACCCCCTGCCAAGCAGGAAACACCATCAAAGCATTCTTGACATATGGCTGTCAAGCCTCCACTTAAAGACCTCCAAAGAAGGAGACTCCACCACACTTCTTAGCAGCAAATTCCACTGCCGAACAGCTCTTACTGTCAGGAGGTTCTTCCTAATGTTTAGGTGGAATCTTCTTTCTTGTAGCTTGAATCCATTGCTCCGTGTCCGCTTCTCTGGAGCAGCAGCAAAAAACAAGCTTACTCCCTCCTCTATATGACATCCTTTTATATATTTGAACATGGCTATCATATCACCCCTTAACCTTCTCTTCTCCAGGCTAAACATACCCAGCTCCCTAAGCCGTTCCTCATAAGGCATTGTTTCCAAGCCTTTGACCATTTTGGTTGCCCTCTTCTGGACACGTTCCAGCTTGTCAGTATCCTTCTTGAACTGTGGTGCCCAGAACTGGACACAGTACTCCAGGTGAGGTCTGACCAGAGCAGAATACAGTGGTACTATTACTTCCCTTGATCTAGACGCTATACTCCTATTGATGCAGCCCAGAATTGCATTGGCTTTTTTAGCTGCTGCATCACACTGTTGACTCATGTCAAGTTTGTGGTCTACCAGGACTCCTAGATCCTTTTCACATGTACTGCTCTCAAGCCAGGTGTCTCCCATCCTGTATTTGTGCCTTTCATTTTTTTTTGCCCAAGTGTAGTACTTTACATTACTCCTTGTTAAAATTCATCTTGTTTGCTTTGGCCCAGTTGTCTAATCTGTTAAGGTCATTTTGAAGTGTGATCCTGTCCTCTGGGGTATTAGCCACCCCTCCCAATTTGGTGTCATCTGCAAACTTGCTCAGGATGCCCTCAAGCCCATCATCCAAGTTATTGATGAAGATGTTGAATAAGACTGGGCCCAAGACAGAACCCTGTGGCACCCCACTAGTCATTACTCTCCAGGATGAAGAGGAGCCATTGATGAGCACCCTTTGGGTTCGGTCAGTCAGCCAGTTACATTGGATGTCTGCTACTTTGTTGAGCGCAACCTCTGCTCTCCCCTCTTTTTGCAGAGCACGAATCCTGCAGGAGTGAGTTCCATAGTTTAACTACAGTATGTGTCGTGTGAGGGAATAATAAAAATTTAATAATAATTTTTTATTTTTACCCCGCCCATCTGGCCGAGTTTCCCCAGACACTCTGGGGAACATCTTGAGCGGTGAAGTAAAAACAGTATTGAAAGTGGGGTCATGTATAACCATCCCAATATCAGCACGAGCACAAATGATTGTGAATGCATAATAAAAAGACTTCCCAGAGGTATAAAGTATTAAAAAGCTAAACAGTTTTGAACTGTGCTTTTTGTGTGTGTGGAGGGGATGTTGGGTGCAAAATATTTCTTTTAAGAGTAGGTGCCAATGGATACATACCTTGTAGAATGACACGTTTTGTCCTGGAGTATTTCAAGCAAAAATATTAAGCATCAATTTGTTAAATTCAATATGTTTGTCTTTTAGTCATTTCATAGCATCTCAAATACAACTGCAGCTGTAACTGAGATTGTTACAGTTTTTTTAAAAGTTGAATCAGAATGCATTTTGTTTTTGTGTGTGCAAAGTAACGTAAGTCAATGGGTCTACTCTGAATATCTGGATATCATCTACTCTCTTTGGCAACTTCTGTTCGTGCGAACAAAGCTCCACACTGTTGGGACAAATATTTTGATTTTGCTAACAGTTCCTATGGCTGTTGGGTTGACAACCAGCATTCTAATTCCTGTTTGCAAATCTGCAGGAGCAGGACTCAATTCGTTATTCAATATTTCTACGTTGCCCCTTCTAAGCTGGGCTGGCAGGTGAAATTCCAGTTGGCTCGTGACCTCTCCCATCTATCACTGGAGAGGAAATTCCCCGCAGACAAAAGGGAGAAATATATGGCCTTGGGTGGGTGTGAGTTAATTCGCCTCAACCATTTGAAAGGTGGGAGGTCTAATTCCAGAAAACAGAGGCCTGATTTGTAGGCAAAAGATTATCCCACTGGCAAAGCCTCCCACCTTTCTCCCCTACCCACCCTCTCTCCCTCCCTCTCCTCTTTGCTTCTTCTTTTTTCTAGCGTGAAACTCAGGAGTATGGTTCCCCCCCCCTAAATTATAATGAAAAACGATAGGCACTTGTGTAGGCTTGCAGGAGGATTTGTGTGTGTAACAAAACAATTAGGGGCTGGAGGGAAGAGCAGGTTGCCCAGAGAAGGTGTAATTAGCACCAGGTAAATGTCTAGAGGTTATACCTAGGCTTGATTTGGCTAAGTACATGAAATTGCGGCTCTGATGAGTTGCCTCGCAGCCGAAAGGGCCCATCTGTATCACACCTAGCAAAACTCTGGATGCCACCCACTTGAAAGATATCTATTATGCATGCTCTCCGTGTGCGATCAGGTGCCTTGTCATCATTGGTACTCCAGCACCTTTGTGTTTTTTAAATATATATATACAGGAGCCACCATTAAGAATGGAGGAAGCTGCTTTGCAGCAGGTCATAATTTTTGCTCATACAGCCCTGTGTTCTCTACATGGAGTTCCCCGGGAAAAGGGGTTGTTTAAACCACTCTGAACCGTAGCCCTCTAAGGGGAATAGGGGTCTCGTAATGAGCCTCAGCACTCTCTTAACAAACTACAGTTCCCAGGATTCCCAGGAATCCTTGAAGGAATAATAATAATAATAATGCTATAATGATTTATTATTTATACCCCGCCCATCTGGCTGGGTTTCTCCAGCCTCTCTGGGCGGCTTCCAACAGAAAAATGAAATATAATAATCTATTAAACATTAAAAGCCTCCCTAAACAAGGCTGCCTTCAGATGTCTTCTAAAAATCTGGTAGCTGTTTTTCTCTTTGACATCTGATGGGAGGGCGGGCGCCACCACCAAGAAGGCCCTCTGCCTGATTTCACCACAACTTGGCTTCTCGCAACGAGGGAACCGCCAGAAGGCCCTCGGTCCAGGACCTCAGTGTCCGGGCAGAACGATGGGGGTGGAGATGCTCCCTTCAGGTATACTGGACCGAGGCCATTTAGGGGTGGTTTAAATGCATAGTGCAGATGAGGCCTAGATTCTTTGAGCTCTTTGAATCTGAACTGTGGTTTGTTTGTTTTTTTACTCTCAGAGTTTACTTTCTCCTCTCCCTTTTATTCCTCTCCCTTGTTGTCTCCCTCTCCCTCTCCTTTTCTATGTTTGCTGTCAATTTTGGTTTCTCTCAGTTTTTCTCCCCTCCCCCCCAAAATAAAATTAGTTTTTAAATTTGTGATTAAAAAAAGAAATTCCCATGGTTAAGAGCAGTGGACTCGTAATCTGGTGAAACGGGTTCGATTCCCTGCTCCTCCACATGCAGCTGCTGGGTGACCTTGGGCTAGTCACACTTCTTCAAAGTCTCTCAGCCCCACTCACCTCACAGAGTGTTTGTTGTGGAGGAGGAAGAAAAAGGAGAATGTTAGCCGCTTTGAGACTCCTTCAGGTAGTGATAAAGCGGGATACAAAAAATTGAAAAAGGGGGAAACCACCAGAGAGGAATTCAAACAAATAGCCAGCATGTGTAGAGACAAAGTCAGAAAAGCTAAAGCGCAGAATGAACTCAGGCTTGCTAGAGAGGTTAAAAGCAACAAAAAGGGCTTTTATGGGTATGTCCGTAGCAAAAGGAAGAACAAGGAAACAGTGGGGTCACTTAGAGGAGAAGATGGTGAAATGCAAACAGGGGACAGAGAAAGGGCAGAACTCCTCAATGCCTTCTTTGCCTCAGTCTTCTCCAAAAAAGAAAACAATGTCCGACCTGAAGAATATGGAGCAGATGATTCAGCAGGGGATACACAGCCCAGAATAAGTAAGGAGGTAGTACAAGAATACTTGGCTAGTTTAGATGTATTCAAGTCTCCAGGGCCAGATGAACTACATCCAAGAGTATTAAAAGAAATGGCAGAGGGGATTTCAGAACCACTGGCAGTAATCTTTGAGAATTCCTGGAGAACAGGTGAAGTCCCAGCAGACTGAAGGAGGGCAAATGTTGACCCTATTTTCAAAAAGGGAAAAAGAGAGGACCCAAACAATTACCACCCAGGCAGCCTGACATCAATACCAGGAAAGATTCTAGAGCAGATCATTAAGCAAACGGTCTGTGAGCACCTAGAAAGGAGCGCTGTGATCACTAAAAGTCAGCATGGGTTTCTGAAAAATAAGTCATGTCAGACTAATCTGATCTCATTTTTTGACAGAATTACAAGCCTGGTAGATGAAGGGAATGCTGTGGATGTAGCCTATCTTGATTTCAGCAGGGCCTTTGACAAGGTGCCCCATGATATTCTTGTAAAGAAGCTGGTAAAATGCGGGCTAGACAATGCTACCATTCAGTGGATTTGTAGCTGGCTTACTGACCGAACCCAAAGGGTGCTCATCAATGGCTCCTTTTCATCCTTGAGAGTAGTGACTAGTGGGGTGCCACAGGGCTCTGTCTTGGGCCCAGTCTTATTCAACATCTTTATCAATGACTTGGATGATGGGCTTGAGGGCATCCTGAGCAAGTTTGCAGATGTCACCAAATTGGGAGGGGTGGCTAATACCCCAGAGGACAGGATCACACTTCAAAATGACCTTAACAGATTAGACAACTGGGCCAAAGCAAACAAGATGAATTTTAACAGGGAGAAATGTAAAGTACTACACTTGGGCAATAATAATAATAATAATAATAATAATAATTAATAATAGTAATAAAAGGCACAAATACGGGATGGATGACACCTGGTTTTGGAGAGTGTGGATCTGATTTGTTGTTGTTTAGTCGTTTAGTCGTGTCCGACTCTTCGTGACCCCATGGACCATAGCACGCCAGGCACTCCTGTCTTGCACTGCCTGTGGATCTGATAAATTTGGCTTTAAATGCAAACTGAATTCTCCCCTCATCCCTGGCTGGCCACTGTGGGAACTAAAGACAGGACTAGCTGGGCTTTTTGTTTTTTGTTTTTGGTGAATTTATATTTTTGGGTTTTTCAAATTAAAATTTTACAATAACATACCAATGTACAATATAAAAACAAGATTCCACAGAATCTCCTGGACTTCCTCCCTCCCCTTTGTGGGTCCTATTGTTCGTCCTTTCCTCCTGCATCTTTTATAATAATCCGAATCTTTTGCATCAACACAAAATTCACCATTAAACTACAAGTGTTATTCCAATCCCACTAACGATTTTAGCTGTTTACAATGGTTTTTAAGAGGACTAGCTGGGCTTTTGAGCCAACCCAAGCAAGGCTCTTCCTTTACCCTAACCAGGAAATGTAGAGGATTGATTACGTACCTTCTGGTAGAAATGAAACTCAAGATGTATTTTAATAAATACACATGCTGATCTGCCAGCCACACTACAGACCAGTGTCTCCACCTTTCTGAACTGCGATGGCAGATTGGGCCCCAAGTTTAATGACAAATGCCTTCTTCACATTAGAGGCAAACAAGGAAGGGTGGGAGAGAGAGAGAGGACAAGATCGTAAAAGGAACATGTGCTAATGATGCTCTTCTCCTGGAATAACTGTGTGGAAAAAGGCCGGTTATACCTGCCCAGCTAGACAGAATCCAAGCTCACCCACAGCTTACATAAGAACATAAGAAGCAAGAGCCTGTTGGATCAGGCCAATGGCCCATCTAGTTCAGCATCCTGTTCTCACAGTGGCCAACCAGGTGCCTGTGGGGAAACCTGTGGGCAGGATTAGAGCTTCTTTTTGCACCTCAGTTTTGTTCACAGCCATCCTGGAAAGGGTGGGGGGCACATATTGTACACAAGGCATCCAGTTCAATTTGAACACAGAGACAAAATCCACCCCCCCCCCATTTCTTCTTAGGCTTCTTTTGGCTGCTTTTCTCATCGTTGCTAGGCAACAGCCAAGGTGTGTTTTGCTTTTATCAGATTGTGTCACGATATACCGTAAATCTTTTTGTACATACCTAGAGCAACTTGCCGCATGAGCCTGCTGAATATCTATCCGTCTCTATCTTTCTGTCAATCTATTTTTCTAGATCAGTGTTTCTTCCCTTACAATAATCATTTACCCCCTTTTAAGAGGAGTTTAGTCTTACCAGCGTACCTCTTCTTGGGTGAAGATAATTAGGGGGTAGTATTAATAATACTAAAGGGACGCAGGTGGCTCTGTGGGTTAAACCACAGAGCCTAGGGCTTGCTGATCAGAAGGTCGGTGGTTCGAATCCCCGCGACGGGGTGAGCTCCCGTTGCTCGGTCCCAGCTCCTGCCAACCTAGCATTTCGAAAGCACAGCAAAGTGCAAGTAGATAAATAGGGACCGCTCTGGCGGTCACGACTGGAGTCGGTCACGACTGGACCTAATGGTCAGGGGTCCCTTTACCTTTACCTATCAATAATACTATTTTATCTTTGATTTGTTTAGCCCGGACACTGAAGTCCAGCTCCGAGGACCTTATGGCAGTTCCCTCATTGTGAGAAGTGAGGCTACAGGGAACCAGGCAGAGGGCCTTCTCGGTAGTGGCGCCCACCCTGTGGAATGCCCTCCTATGTCAAGGAGATTAACTACTATCTGACTTTTAGAAGACATCTGAAAGCAGCCCTGTTTAGGGAAGATTTTAATGTTTGATATCTTACTGTGCTCGATGTTTTAATTTGCTGGAAGCCACCCAGAGTGGCTGGGACAACGCAGTCAGAGGAGCAGGATATAAATAACAAAATTATTATCATTATTGTGGAATGTTGTTGTTGTTGTTTAGTCGTGTCTGACTCTTCGTGACCCCATGGACCATAGCACACCAGGCACTCCTGTCTTCCACTGCCTCCCACAGTTTGGTCAAACTCATGTTCGTACCTTCGAGAACACCGTCCAACCATCTCGTCCTCTGTCGTCCCCTTCTCCTTGTGCCCTCCATCTTTCCCAACATCAGGGTCTTTTCCAGGGAGTCTTCTCTTCTCATGAGGTGGCCAAAGTATTGGAGCCTCAGCTTCACGATGTGTCCTTCCAGTGAGCACTCAGGGCTGATTTCCTTCAGAATGGATAGGTTTGATCTTCTTGCAGTCCATGGGACTCTCAAGAGTCTCCTCCAGCACCCTATTATCATGGGAGAAATGTTGGAGGGTATGTACTGATTGAGCTTGCTGGTGTTTTGAGGTGATCACATTGTTTCCTTTTCAATCAGTGCATACCTTGAAACTTTCTGCTGAAAGCTCATAACTTTTAATGTTCTAATTTGCATTTGTTCCACTTTTGTTGTGCTATAACCCTCTGGACAGCAATAACTTGGCAGTTCGCATTGGGGAAGCATCATAGCACAGACCAAACCAGGAAAAACACCAAATGCACCATTATTGAACCAAGAACTTATTTCGGAATACACTCACAAATATGCAAAATTGTATATATATTTTGGACCAGGGTCTTCAATATTATCTCCAAAATTGTTAAACAACCTCTCTCGGAAAACATAGCCTTAGCCCTGCTTTCACTAAACCCAGATTCTGACCCTACCACAAGCCGAAAGATTTTATTTTTTTAATATTGGTAGCCGCATGTCTAGCGATTGCATATCACTGTAAATCCCAGACACAGCTACCTCATGAGATGCGGTTCAATAATATTTGGGATATAGCTAGTTCAGAATGACAACCTGGGCTTAGAAGAGTTGCAAATGGGGTTATAAAGGAAAATACCTTTGAGGAAACCTGGTCTTCCTTCTTTTTATATGTAAGGGAAGATGAAAGTAAAGCTCTGCCACCAGCCTCACAAATGTTTGTGGAGAACCTCTATGGATTGCCAATGTTTTGACCATGTAAAATGACCTTTGCCTGGCACCTGATTCATATAATATAGGCAGGTGGTTAAAAAAACACCTATTTAATTTCTCAACACATTGTGACTGGTTTTTTGAGCTGCTATGGAACTGCTATTGTTATGATATGATTTGCATTGTGATGTATTCTCTGTTTTGTTGAATTTGTATGTAGCCATTTTACTGCATTTTCAATAATAGTCAATAATAATAATAATAATAAATTATTTATACCCCGCCCATCTGGCTGGGTTTCCCCAGCCACTCTGGGCGGCTTCCAACAGAAAAATGAAATAAAATAATCTATTAAGCATTAAAAGCCTCCCTAAACAGGGCTGCCTTCAGATGTCTTCTAAGAGTCTGGTAGCTGTTTTCCTTTTTGACATCTGATGGGAGGGCGTTCCACAGGGCGGGCGCCACCACTGACAAGGCCCTCTGCCTGGTTCCCTGTAACTTGGCTTCTTGCAATGAGGGAACTGCCAGAAGGCCCTTGGCACTGGACCTCAGTGTCCGGGCTGAATGATGGGGGGTGGAGACGCTCCTTCAGGTATACTGGACCGAGGCCGTTCAGGGCTTTAAAGGTCAGCACCAACACTGGAAACGTACTGGGAGCCAATGTAGGTCTTTCAGGACCGGTGTTATGTGGTCTCGGCGGCCGCTCCCAGTCACCAGTCTAGCTGCCGCATTCTGGATTAGTTGTAGTTTCCGGGTCACCTTCAAAGGTACACTCACAGTCAAACACCTGGCTGGATGAACTAATGGCCCAATTCTGCCTCTTGGGCTCTATATCTGAGGAAAGTTACAGGATCTCTCTCTGAAGATGTAACCCAGGCCTAACATGTGAGATGGAATAAGTGCTTCCTGGAGTAAACAGGTCTCTCTCTCTCTCTCTCTCTCTCTCTCTCTCTCTCTCTCTCTCTCTCTCTCTCTCTCTCTCTCTCTCTCCTCCCTCCCTCCCTCCCTCCCTCCCCTTCTCCCCAGGAGATATGCAATCCTTCCATCTTTCTGAAGAGAGAACACTCTTCTGAGGCCTCCTCCTTGCTCCACGCTGGAATGTTCTCCAAGTTCACATACTTGATGTCTGCACAGCACTATTATTCATTATTAACCCAGCTCTGCAGGGCGTGTCGGGGCTGTTGTGGGCAAATTAAGTGTCAGGGCCCCTGCCCCAAGGAGCCTCAATTAGATGAATCCAGCAAGGGGTGGCCAGGAAATAATAGCAGCAGGAGGTTTGAGCTAAGGAAAGAGCATGGGAAAAAAATCTAGGGGGAATCAAGGTTCTTGGGAAGGAAGAGGGGGAGGGAGGAATGCTGGGAATTCTTGCCCAAAGACCGGCTTTTCGGCTGTTACTCATATTGGAAGCCTGCCCGCTAATTTGGCTTGCTCCCCATTGCATGGCAAATATTTTTTATTTATTTAGATTTTTTTAACACCTCCAGATCCCAAACCCTCTGGCTGCATAGTGAGTGGCATAAACATGCACAGAGGTAGAGAGGAAATTAAATACTCCAGAGACAAAGGTGCAGTTAGGTTGATTTACACTCTGCACTTAATGGGTTTATCCACCCCCTCCCCATACAGTGGTGCCCCGCAAGACAAATTTAATTCGTTCTGTGAGTCAATTTGTTTTGTGAAAAATTCATCTTGCGAATCGCGGTTTCCCATAGGAATGCATTGAAATTTCTTTTTTTGCCCATAGGAACACAATAATTAAATTTCAATGCATTCCTATGGGAAACCGCGATTCGCAAGACGAATTTTTCACAAAACGAATTCGTCTTGCGAGTCACCATCAGATCGCAAAAAAACGTCTTGCAGGGCATTCGTCTTGCGAGGTACCACTGTAATTTACTTCAATGATAAGCAAGCCCACATGCATTTGGGGGCCTTTCATCTTGTTCTGCTGAAGGGTACATCTGACCCACATTAGGAACACAGGACGCCCAATGAACTTCATGGCTGAATGGGGATGGAAACCCAGGTCTCTCCAGCCAAAATCCAAAGAAGCTAACCACTACATCACACTTTCCCCACCATGCACTTTTCCAGTGGTGCCCGATGGAATTGGTAGGACAGAGGACAGGGAGGCCAACAGTCGGTGGCGCTAGAGATAATGACAGATGGGCAGATACCAGTGTATAGCAAATTTCATTTTTGTCCCTATCCTCCTCCCTCTTGAGTTCTACAAGGGCAATGCTGAGACTAAGGAGGAAGAAGTACACAGCCCAGGCCCCCCTCTGAACTGGTTGTAAATAAGAAGGCATGGGGGCTTGGAGGACTCAAGAGTGATGTTTTGGGGCCAGTTGCTCTAATGAGCCACTGCATTTTTCAATGCTCTTTGGGGCTGGGGATGTAGCCTGTGTGTGTGTGTAGGCTGTCTTGCTGAGCCCCGGCACTTTGAAACATACCACAGCATCATTGGGCAGCTTCAAATACAACACATTAATACCTTAGCCTCCAACATCTTGAGTCCCAAAACCAGGATATGTGTCTTCCCACCTATGCTCCCACATGAGATCACAAAGCCCCAAAGACGTGCTTTTCTCAGGGACAAGATCTCGGCATGAAATTCCACGAGACAATCGTACCCAAAATGTCTGCCATGCTCTCGTGCAAGAAAACCGGATGTCCCCTTTTTTCCGGGAGACTTGAGGGGTATGTAATACAAGTGATCATTTTCCTATAGACCCACAAAAGAATAATCCATAAAGCAGCAGGATAAGGTGCTATAATAAAATACGGAACAGATGTAAAAGAGAAAGCAGAGAATGCTTCTGTTAATTAAAAGCCTGGGTAAATGAAAGGAAATAAATAATTCTTGACATGGTGCCTCTACTTCAGGAAGAATGGCTTCAGATCTGCAGTTTCCGAGTCACAGCGCCCTCAGTAAAAAGGTCCTATCTGCATTGCAACCTGCCCGATTTCTGATGGTGGACACATTTGGTGCTGGTCCTGTGCTTATGATGTCAGAGAATGGGCAGGTTTATAGAGGGACAGATAGTTCTTGACTCACTTCTAGACTTCTAAACTTTGAACTGTGCCCATAAACAAAGAGCTAGAAGCCAGTGAAACTGCTCGAAAGCAGTCAAGACGTGTTCCAGCACTTAGGTTCAGGTCCCAATATTGCTGCTATATTTCCAACGCCATACCTTCCAACATGTCGAGTCCCAAAATTGGGAGTCTTGCTGACCGTGCGCCCCCACGGGTCACGTGACCCAGGCGAGATCACAGAGCCGAAAGACGTGCTTTTTTTCAGGGCCGTGTTCTTGCACGACATAAAAAACAACACATGTTTTGGGGCCGCACGTGAGATCACAGCCCCCCCCCAAAAGTGCTTTTGGGGAGTGAGATCACAGCGCCTAAAATGGCCGCTGTGCTCTCACGGAGAAAAAACAACAGGATTTCCCAGTTTTTCCAGGACACTTGCGGGGTATGCAAATACCATTCCCCCCCCCCAAGGAGATGAAAGCTTTGGAGTTAACTGGATGACATGTAGCGATGGCAGTTATCCGGAGGTTGTCTGGACCTTCAGGGGAATTGAGGGAAATCTAAGTAGTGGCTTCAAGGCTTTGCTGCCAGGAGCTAGTCTGGATCAGTTTAAAGGTACCTGCAAACCCCTTTTAGGCCCAGCCAGATCTTTACTGGCTTCACATCTGAGACAGAGCAAGTGGGAATGGCTTGACCACCTGAACGGGCCAAATGAGAAGGCCTGATGGCCCCAATTAGGCTCACGGGCCATAGGCTCTCTACCCCCAGCAGAGCCCAACCTATAAGGCTGCTAGTGTATGTGTGTGTGTGTGTGTGTGGTGGTAAGAATCAGGATGAGAGAATTAGTAGGCCTATAGTCCTCATTAAAAGCTTCCCTTTGAGGCAAATGGGAATTTGGCTTCAATAAAGACCGACAGACAGACAGATGAACACATTGTGAGTCAACAGTTTAAGGATTAACACCTTGTGAGTCCCCAGACACATGCACAGATTGCAAAAAATAAAATAGTATGCTCATAATAACTATGTTCTTAAGAGCCTACTTGATAGTCATTTGAGATAGCAGTAAATGTAAAATGCAAAGAAGAAGAAGAGGAAGAAGGTGCAGCTCACATTTTCTTGGAAGAATCCACTTCCAAAGCAGATGTTTGGGGATGCTGCACCGTATTAGTACGTTCTAGAAACTAGTCCGAGCTCTGAGGGTTTCCTGGGTGTTTGGTTTCCTCTGGACAGAAAAACACCGCAAAGAGACTGAGGTGGTATTTTTGCAACGTGGACGAAAACACGTGAGAATTTGACTTTCAAATTCAGAGTGAATGCCTACCATTTCACAAACCTAGTGGTTCTCTTGCGTAACCTTTGATTAGAAAGGAAATCCTTCTTGGAGCAATGGACAAAGAAATGGTCAAGGGGAAACAAGAACTGCAAAGAATATACAAAATTTGGGGGGGGGGGAAGATTATAAAAAGGGGAGATAAAGAAGAAAATAGAATTCTAAAAGGGGAAACCAGTGAAATTTATAAAACATTAGTAGAAATGGGGGATCAAGAAGATCAATTAAAAGAGGCGCGGGAAAAGGAGACAACAGGGCAGATAGATTGTCAAAGCTGGGGGGAAATATGGGAGAAATGTACGTTGTCTATAAGAATAAAAGAAAATTATTATAAATTGGTTTGGAGGTGGTATTTAACGCCAGTCAGATTAAATCAAATAAACAAGGAATATTTGGTGATACGTTTGAGGGGATATCAGGAAACAGGGAATTATGTTCACATGTGGTGGTGGTGTAAATGTGTACAATTTTTTTTGGCAAAGGGTATTTAAGGAGATAACAGAAACCACTGGGTTAAAGCTGACCGAAACTCCAGAGGTAGCATTATTATCAATTTACGATGGGGTGGAAGGTTCGCAGGCTATGAAGGACTTGCTCACAAATTTATTGACAGCTGAGCGAATTATGATAGCTGGGAAGTGGAAGGGGCAAGCAGAATATAACATGGAAGAATTGTATAAAGAGGTGTGGGATATAGCTATTAATGATAAATTAAGGTAAGATGGGGAATATGCAGGAGAAATGATTTTGAGGAGATGTGGAGGGTGTTTGTGGAATTTGTACTGTTAAAATGGAAAGGGGTCATATCATCACAAGAGGTGTTGAAATTTTGGGAGGTTGGATAGTTACAATGGAATGGTCTTGGTGGTGGGGTGCACATTTTTTTTCTTATTTATTTATGGTTATTACTTTGTCAAAATAAAATAAAATAAAAGGAAATCCTTAAGTTCTGCTTAAGAGCAGCAGGGAGATGCTGGAGGGCAGCAATGTGTGTGCCACAAACCTATTTGAAACCTCCTAGCTAGCTTGTTGCCTGCAGGTGCAGTGGAGGAAGTAATCCCATCAGCAGTGTCCATAGAATCAAAGAACTGTAGAGATGGAAGGTGTCCTGAGGGTCATCTAGTCCAACCCCCTGAAATACAGGAACACCATAGCGGTTATTGATCCCCCCTGAAGTTGGAAATGTAAAAGAAGCAATGAATTGTGCAACCGTGGGGCCCTGAGCTGCTGCATCACAGCTTCTTGGACTGGACCAGCTGGACTTGAATGTTCAGAGGTGATGTGGGACTTGTGAGCATCTAAGGGCTGTGATGCCAGGAAGCACTACTAATTTCTGAAGAACGGAGGAACAGAAAGCTGTTGTCTTCTCTCTGTGACTTCTGGCTACGTTGCTCACTAAATGCATCTTTAAAAAAGAGGTAGCGCCTGACCTGAAAAAGAGGTCACAGGTTCACATGAGTTTGGCATACGCTAATGTATACAGCAGGGACCCAGGTGGCGCTGTGGTTAAACCACTGAGCCTAGGGCTTGCTGATCAGAAGGTTGGCGGTTCGAATCCCTGTGACGGGGTGAGCTCCTGTTGCTTGGTCCCAGCTCCTGCCAACCTAGCAGTTCGAAAGCATGTCAAAATGCAAGTAGATAAATAGGAACCGCTACAGCGGGAAGGTAAACGGTGTTTCCATGTGCTGCTCTGGTTTGCCAGAAGCGGCTTTGTCATGCTGGCCACATGACCTGGAAGCTATACGCCGGCTCCCTCGGCCAATAATGCGAGATGAGCGCGCAACCCCAGAGTCGGTCACGACTGGACCTAATGGTCAGGGGTCCCTTTACCTTTACCTAATGTATACACATGGATGCAAATTTAGAAATTGTTAATGTAATTTAAATAGAAATACAATTTGTGGTGTTGATGATTCAGCGACTAGTCCACCTGGCTGTTATACGTGGAATGGGAGCAGAGGGGTGCCACCTTGTTCTTTGCCTCAAGCAACAAAATGTCTTGGTCTGGTTCTGCACTGTCAGCAGATGTTTGCGCCCTCCATATGTTGCTGTTCTCCAAATCTCATTCTCCTTTCCAACTCTACTCTGCCCCTGTGAGTGGCTCACTCTGTCCCCGGCTGCGGGGCGCACGTGGCACTCCGGGCACCCAAGCGGCTATCCCACGTCTGGGAGGGCACACTCCTCTTGGGAATGCACCCACCTTGGGCAGCCCAGGCATATGCTCCGCCGCTGTGTAGATGATCCCTTATTGAGTCCTTTAAGATTCCAGGTAAATTCAGTCTTGAAGAGAGAGGAACTCCAATATTGAATTTGCCACATTTGCCAGACTCCGGGGAATAAGACGAGCGCCACTGGAACATACAAAAGGCGTATCTGGTGCAGCATCGTGTTCTCACAGTGGGTTGCCAGTTGCCCCTGAGAAGCCAGCAAGAAGGGCATTAGCATAATAGGACACTTCCCCACTTGTGATTCCCAAGCAACTGGTTTGAATGCCTCAAACAGTGGGGAGAATGTAACCACCATGGCTAGTAGCTATTGATAGGCTTATCCTGCATGAATTTGTCTAATCCTCTTATAAAGCCATCCAAGTTGGTGGCTATCACTACATCTTGTGGTTTTTACAAGCAGATAATGCCAACATAATGGTAATAATGGAAAAATCCCTGTGCAGACAAACTGGGTAGAAATTTACCTTCATGAGTGCGTGATCTGGATTGCTTATATTTGTCTCCTTCCTAATCTCTACGAGTTCGTTATATATTGCAAACAAAATTGAGGCATGTACAAAATACAGAAATTCTTCTTCTTCTTCTTCTCTCTAAGGTCCCAGGACAGCATTAAAACACAATATTAAAAACAATTAAAAATGACTTACAACAACCATAAAATAAGGTGGGTACTACAAACCCAAATGAGGAGTCAGATAAGAAATGATTCCCTTTTGTTTCAACCCTAGTCCACTAAATGTGCTTTCACGTGGCTTCATCCTCCATCCTATAGCCAAAGAACTCTGGGCATGTTGGCCAACTCTGGTTCCTCATGCTTAGAAAGAGTTGCTGGAATTTCGCAGACATAGCCGGTATTCAACCCTCGCAAACAGTGTCCGGGTGAAAATTGCTGAAATGTAGTTTTTAGCGACAACAGCTTTTGTGTCTGGATTTTCACTTTTTGAAATACGGCAACTCTAGCTCAGAACCTGTTTGGTAGTTACTTAAACAGGTGGAGTGGTCAGGGGAAATTGACTGGCCGTTGTTACGAGCTGAGATTTATACAAATACAACAAAGAGATTGGGCATGGCATCTTGTTGAATTGAGTTATTGTTCCGTGCAAAACACCAGCAGCAGTTTGTCGACGGAGGAGAAGGAAGGACCAGGTATTATAAAGAAAGCCATTACATTTTAGGGGAGACAGGACTGGCAGGATGTCCTGTTCTGGAACTGTTTACTCCCTGCCTTATCCTCCGGACTCTTATTTCCTTCATGTAATTCATTGGAAAAGAATGCAATGAGCAAGCCTTTTTCTCAGCCAGCAGGGCACAAAGCTGGCCTTCCCATTGGGCAGAAGGAACAACTGTCCTGGGCACCGAGAATCTGCGCAATGAAACCCATTCGATGCTTTTGGTGGTGGAAATTTCAAATGCAAATTTGCAACGCGAGATTCTTTACTTTCCCACCAGGTGAAACACCTGAGGATTTTGCCTGAGAGTGTTGCCTGCGAAATTCATCACAAGTCAGTTTGATGGCCCCTCGCTGGTGTTAAGAGGAACCTCTTCCTTCCTGTTTATGATTTTTTCTCTTTCTTGTCATGACTCCCTTTGGGTAGAAATGATCATTTATTAATTTTACCCCCCTTGAGGGGTAAGCAGAAAACCACCGACATAAAGGTGTGTGGAATTGATTGCGGAAGGTGTGCATCTTGTTGAAACTGCAAGCCAAAATATATTCCAGAAAAGGAGAAATCATTAGCATTTTCATTAAAAGCCAGAGTACAACTTAGCCCTACCTCGGGCATCTTTGGCTTCTAACTTTATTGAGAACTTTTCAACAGGACTTAATTGATTTAGATTTATTAAGACTTTCTCTCTCTCTCCCTTTACTACTGGTACACTTCTTTGGGTGGGAGAGAACTGCAAATCGAGCTCGGAATACATGCTAAAACCCCACTACCTGAAAATATAACTTATGATCTTGTACCAAACCTTCATTAAAATCATTAAAATATTCCCCCAAAAGGTACAAAATCAAATAAAAGGAGACGGGTAATTTACCGCTAAGCACAATGCCATCTTGGCCTGGATATGGTGTTCCACTCCTTCCTTTGCACAGTTGCCCCGCAGCTACCAAATGAAATGTCGGTGCCTTGATTTCAGTGGTTAGCATTTGGGACAGGGTTTAGGCAGAAACCCCATCCCTCTGCTGGAATGCCAGAGGCAGGTGGCTCTCAGAGCCAGCCCCAGAGTTTCATAACCAGCTTCAATGGCAAGTGCAATAAAAGGAAGGGCCCCACATTGCCTTTCTCGCTTTAATTAAATTCAAAAAGATTTGCTAAATGGGTAATACGTCTCCAAGCCCGCTGTGGATTTGGTCGAGGTTGGAGGCATGTGGGGCTGTTTACATAAGAGTCGCAGGAGGATTGGAGTGCTACGGGTGCTGGGATCTTCTGCTCCAAGGGAGGGAAAATATTCCCATGCGTTGACAGGCGCCGGGGCTGTTTGCTGACGCACCATCTCCCCAGTGGGGTTGGGATGGGCCACAGAGAGACTTTTGTCGATACCCTTCTTTGTAGCATGCTGGAGCCACATCCTGTTTCCTAAATATCACCAAATATCTCAAGGCCTATCGTGTGGAAGATGGAGCCAGCTTGTTTTCTCCTGCTCTGGAGGGTAGGATTCGAACCAATGGCTTCAAGCGACAAGAAAGGAGATTCCGACTAAACATCAGGAATAACTTTCTGACAGTAAGAGCTGTTTGATAGTGGGATGGTCTCCCTCGGGAGGTTGTGGACTCTCCTTCCTTGGAGGTTTTTTAAGCAGAGGATGGATGGCCATCTGTCCTGGATGCTTTAGCTGAGATTCTTGCATTGCAGCGGGTTGGACCAAATGACCCTCAGAGTCCTTTCCAACTCTACAATTCTATGATTCTATGAAAGGCTGCTTCTGTTAGGTCCTTACCACTTTTGTCCTTTTGTCCTTTTGTCCTAACAGAAGCAGAAGACATCAAGAAGAGGTGGCAAGAATACACAGAGGAATTATACCAGAAAGATATGGAGGTCTCGTACACCCCAGGTAGTGTGGTTGCTGACCTTGAGCCAGACATCTTGGAGAGTGAAGTCAAATGGGCCTTAGAAAGCACTGCTAATAACAAGGCCAGTGGAAGTGATGATATCCCAGCTGAACTATTTAAAATTTTAAAAGATGATGCTGTTAAGGTGCTACACCCAATATGTCAGCAAGTTTGGAAAACTCAGCAATGGCCAGAGGATTGGAGAAGATCAGTCTACATCCCAATTCCAAAGAAGGGCAGTGCCAAAGAATGCTCCAACTACCGCACAATTGCGCTCATTTCACACACTAGCAAGGTTATGCTTAAAATTCTACAAGGCAGGCTTAGGCAGTATGTGGACCAAGAACTCCCAGAAGTGCAAGCTGGATTTCGAAAGGGCAGAGGAACCAGAGACCAAATAGCAAACATGCACTGGATTATGGAGAAAGCTAGAGAGTTCCAGAAAAATGTCTACCTCTGCTTCATTGACTATGCAAAAGCCTTTGACTGTGTCGACCACAGCAAACTATGGCAAGTTCTTAAAGAAACGGGAGTGCCTGATCACCTCATCTGTCTCCTGAGAAATCTCTATGTGGGACAAGAAGCTACAGTTAGAACTGGATATGGAACAACTGATTGGTTCAAAATTGGGAAAGGAGTATGACAAGGTTGTATATTGTCTCCCTGCTTATTTAACTTATATGCAGAATTCATCATGCGAAAGGCTGGACTAGATGAATCCCAAGCCGGAATTAAGATTGCCAGAAGAAATATCAACAACCTCAGATATGCAGATGACACAACCTTGATGGCAGAAAGCGAGGAGGAATTAAAGAACCTTTTAATGAGGGTGAAAGAGGAGAGCGCAAAATATGGTCTGAAGCTCAACATCAAAAAAACCAAGATCATGGCCACTGGTCCCATCACCTCCTGGCAAATAGAAGGGGAAGAAATGGAGGCAGTGAGAGATTTTACTTTCTTGGGCTCCTTGATCACTGCAGATGGTGAAAGCAGTCACGAAATTAAAAGACACCTGCTTCTTGGGAGAAAAGCAATGACAAACCTAGACAGCATCTTAAAAAGCAGAGACATCACCTTGCCGACAAAGGTTCGTATAGTTAAAGCTATGGTTTTCCCAGTAGTGATGTATGGAAGTGAGAGCTGGACCATAAAGAAGGCTGATCGCTGAAGAATTGATGCTTTTGAATTATGGTGCTGGAGGAGACTCTTGAGAGTCCCATGGACTGCAAGAAGATCAAACCTATCAATTCTTAAGGAAATCAGCCCTGAGTGCTCCCTGGAAGGACAGATCGTGAAGCTGAGGCTCCAATACTTTGGCCACCTCATGAGAAGAGAAGAATCCTTGGAAAAAACCCTGATGTTGGGAAAGATTGAGGGCACTAGGAGAAGGGGACGACAGAGGACAAGATGGTTGGACAGTGTTCTCGAAGCTACGAACATGAGTTTGACCAAACTGCGGGAGGCAGTGCAAGACAGGAGTGCCTGGCACGCTATGGTCCATGGGGTCACGAAGAGTCGGACACGACTAAACGGCTAAACAATAACAACATGAAAGGCTGCATCAGATAAGGCATTTTATGCCACAACAATTTGAAAACGGGCACCAGAGTGCATGGCGGGGAGCCACATCCTCACCACTTAAAAGCTTAGTGTGTGTGGTTGCCGCAGGATGGAATCGCCATTTTGGCACATGGGAAGCATCTTCCAGATGGAACCAACTATTCAGGCCCCTGATTCGCTCACACGAAGCTTACGTGGTAGTTAGACTATGGGCACCTCCAGACTCAATACAGTGGAACCTCGGTTTATGAACACCTCGGTTTATGAATTTTCAGTTTACGAACGCCGCGGACCCGTCTGGAACGGATTAATTCACTTTCCATTACTTTCAATGGGAAAGTTCGCTTCAGTTTATGAACGCTTCAGTTTATGAACAGACTTCCGGAACCAATTACACCCATGCTTCGGGTTAAGTACGCTTCAGATTGAGTACTCCGCGGACCCGTCTGGAACGGATTAATCCACTTTCCATTACTTTCAATGGGAAAGTTCGCTTCAGTTTATGAACAGACTTCCGGAACCAATTGTGTTCATAAACCGAGGTACCACTGTAATTTTTTTGTGGGAGCTACACTCCAGAACATTAGGCTTGTGCCTAAACACCCTTAAGGAATTTGTCCAGTCCTTTTTTTTAAAAGCACCTAAGTTGGTGGCCATCATTGCCGCCTGGCATTTTGTCACCTCCCTCAGTGGTGACACCCGGGGCGGCCGCACCCACCGCACCCCCTTCCTCAGCCCCTGGTGGGAGTGAATTCCATAGTTTAAAGAAGTGCTTTCTTTTATCTATCCTGAATCTTATAACATTTGGCTTCATGAAAGGGCTGGCTCATTACAATGACTGCCAGCTGATACAAGGAGGGAGGATGGAAAGACAATCTAATCATTTAAGGCTGTAATCAGATTTGCTCCTAGGGTGCGGGCGGCCCTGCTCTTTCAAGTAAAATTAACTCTTAGCTAAGAGCATATTTCCCTATCCTTGGAAGAGAGAGATACAGTAGACAGGTAGCGAGAGGAGTGTCACATTGTGCATTCAACTAAGCTGAAAGAGCAGCAGCTGGGGCCAATGAAATGCCTATGTGAATCAGGATCCGAAGGCAATAGCTCGATAAATATCGTGTAAATTTACTCCAGTCCTTTTGGAATACTTGAACATGCTGGTTTCAGATTTTTTCAGATTTTTCATCTGCCGCTATGGTATTTGAAAGATTATTGTAAGTAAGCAATTAACATCACTAGCAGGGGTGCCTGAAGAATTGTAATGAGAAATTTTCTACCTTTTTAATATTTATTTAAATTTTGAGTCATTTTGCACTGAGTGCAATTAAAATGGCAAAACGTACAAAATGCAATGATATAAAGCAGGGGTCAGCAAACTTTTTCATCAGGGGGCCGGTCCACTGTCCCTCAGACCTTGTGGGGGGCCAGACTATATTTTAGGGGGGAAAAGTCAACAAATTCCTGTGTCCCACAAACAACCGAGATATGCATTTTAAATAAAAGCACACATTCTACTCATGTAAAAACACCAGGCACAAATAACCCAGAGATGCATTTTAAATAAAAGCACACATTCTACTCATGTAAAAACATGCTGATTCCCGGACTGTCCGTGGGCCAGGTTGAAAAGGCAATTGGACTGGATCCGGCCCCCGGACCTTAGTTTGCCTACCCATGATATAAAGGTTAATTTTGAAAGCCATGAGGCGGGAGGGAAGGAAGTCGATAGGCTCTAAAGAGCCAGGGTGGTAAAGTGTTTAATGATGATGTGAATGTATATAATCAAATGGAAAATGTATATAATCAAATGGAAAAAGCAATAGCTCTCTCCCTACCTGTGATTCCCAGCAGCTAAAATTCAATGGCATACAGTCATTGACAGTGGAGGTTGAACATAGCCTTCATGGCTGGTAGCCATTGATAGTCTTAAAGGTAAAGGTAAAGGGCACCTGACCATTAGGTCCAGTTGTGACCGACTCCAGGGTTGTGGCGCTCATCTCGCATTATTGGCCAAGGGAGCCGGCGTACAGCTTCCGGGTCATGTGGCCAGCATGACTAAGCCACTTCTGGCAAACCAGAGCAGCACCCGGAAACGCCGTTTACCTTCCCGCTGTAGCGGTACCTATTTATCTACTTGCACTTTTGACATGCTTTCGAACTGCTAGGTTGGCAGGAGCTGGGACCGAGCAACGGGAGCTCACCCCGTCGCGGGGATTCGAACCGCCGACCTTCTGATTGGCAAGCCCTAGGCTCCATCAATTTTCTGTTTGGTTGGCACCCATCTGTCTTGAGAGACAATGGAGTGTGCCTCCAAGGGTGAAGTCAAACCGCTGCATTATCAGCACCAAAGTGGCCTCCCTGGGGCACAAGAATGGGCAGTGTATATGGAGGTCTTGGGCTGTCTAGATGGCAAGACTTGATGATGTGGCCCAAAGGAAAGCAGAGCAAGACGTTTGGCACCAGCTTGGCTGTGGGAGCTGCCAGAAGGAGGTGTACAAGGCAGCATCCAACTGCCCTAGGGACTCTACTCTGGATTTGTGTAAGGCTTATTCCTTAACCCTTTTATTCTCCCAATGATATTGCCCAAGGCATTGGAAGTTTAGGATAAACTTGGTATCTGAAGAAGTGTGCATGCACATGAAAGCTCATACCTATGACAAACTTAGTTGGTCTCTAAAGTGCTACTGGAATGAATTTTTTATTTTTGTTTAGGATAAGAGTTTTCCTTCTTCTTTCCAGGTTGATGAGCCTCATTTGCCCCTCACTTCCTTCTGCAACACATGCAGAAACTGCCTTCTTGACCTCAATCTGCCAGAGACTCTAAACCTCTTTTAGAGCTTGCCATGTTGGTAGCAAGTTCCACAGTTGAGCTGTGTGCTACATAGAATCATAGAGTTGGAAGAGACCACAAGGGCCATCCAGTCCAACCCCCTGTCAAACAGGAAACACCATCAAAGCATTCCTGACATATGCCTGTCAAGCCTCTGCTTAAAGACCTCCAAAGAAGGAGACTCCACCACACTCCTCCACATGAATTGATCCTCCCTTTTGTCTGTCCTGAAATCTTCCATTTTTGTTTTGTTTTATTGCATAGCCCCAAGTTCTAGTATTATGTGAAAGGGAGAAAAACACTTCTCCACCCACTTGCTCCAAATAAAAATAAAAATAATATTTATATGCCGCCCATCTGACTGGGTTGCCCCAGCCTCTCTGGGCAGCTCCCAACAAAAGTAAAAACTCAGAACAACATCAAACACTAAAAACTTCCCATGCATAATTTTATACACTTCAAACATGTCCCCTCTTACTTGCTTTCCCCTCTATACTTAGAAATACCAAATGCTGTAGCCTTTCCTCATAAGAGAGTCGTTCCTTTTAGAAACTTTTTCCAGCTCCGCAACATACTTTTCCAAGTGAGGCGACTACAACATGTTTCAGGTGCATATTATTCTTGCTCTTCCTCTATGAAGCTCAAGGTATCTGCACAAGGTAGAAAGGTAAGCCAAAGGACCCCTGGACAGTTAAGTCCAGTCAAAGGCGACTATGGGGTGCGGTGCTCATCTCGCTTTTCAGGCCAAGGGAGCCGGTGTTTGTCCACAGACAGATTTTCGGGTCATGTGGCCAGCAGGACTAAACAGCTTCTGGCGCAATGGAACACTGTGACAGAAACCAGAGTGCACAGAAATGCCGTTTACTTTCCCACCGCAGTGGTACCTATTTATCTACTTGCACTGGCATGCTTTTGAACTGCTAGGTTGGCAGAATCCGGGACAGAGCAATGGGAGCTCATGCCGTCATGGGGATTCGAACCGCCAACCTTCTGATCGGCAAGCCCAAGAGGCTTAGTGGTTTAGAGCCACAGCACCACCCACTTCTGCACAACAGCCCTGAACGTAGGTGGAACTTCATGGCTGAGTGGAAATTTGAACCCAGGACTTTTTTTGAAACAGGGTACAGTGGTACCTCGGGTTACAGACACTTCAGGTTACAGACGCTTCAGGTTACAGACTCCGCTAACCCAGAAATAGTACCTCGGGTTAAGAACTTTGCTTCAGGATGAGAACAGATTTTGTGCTCTGGCGGCGCGGTGGCAGTGGGAGGCCCCATTAGCTAAAGTGGTGCTTCAGGTTAAGAACAGTTTCAGGTTAAGAACGGACCTCCGGAACGAATTAAGTTCTTAACCCGAGGTACTACTGTATTGGTGGCATGATATAAGGAGTTTGTTTAACTGTTGCCATCAGGTTCTGAGTAGCGTAAAACAGTTGAGGCTGATTGTTTTGAAAACTTGTTATTTCTTTTCTTACCTTGTGAAAAGAAAGGGATGCATGTACTTAAAAGGATAAGGCTGAAACCCTGGGCATTTCAGTTTCTCATTTTTCAAGTTCACTTCACATTAGCTTATGATTTCGGTATGGCTTTCTCCTAATATATTCATGTTTGTTGTTGTTGTTGTTTAGTCATTTAGTCGTGTCCGACTCTTCGTGTCTATTACAGTATACACTTTTTTTTGCAATTTCTCCTAAAATAAGGCATATTTGTATAATGCCTTCA
The DNA here is from genome assembly GCF_965207765.1 of Zootoca vivipara. Classification (NCBI taxonomy): domain Eukaryota; kingdom Metazoa; phylum Chordata; class Lepidosauria; order Squamata; family Lacertidae; genus Zootoca; species Zootoca vivipara. The sequence goes on along the minus strand of NC_142592.1, from coordinate 63,414,694 downwards.
GTAATATACACATTTTCAATGCTCACTTTATGCTATTCTACTCTATGCATTTTTATAAGCAGTACTTGGCTAGCGAACTGCAATGCTAAATTTGGGTGTGTGTGAATGTCGCAGGATGACTGTGTTTTGCTTTGCAATTTTGTTTAGGAATGTGCAAACAACGATTGCAAAAAGAGCCCTGTTGGATTGGACCAACAGTCCACCTAGTCCAGATATCCTGGGCCAACCATGGCAAGTTTCCCTTAAATTTGCAAACTGAATCAAGTTTCTCTCTCATCCTGGTTTCAGAGTAAATATATATAGGATTGCACTGCAATTAAAAACAAAAGCAAAACGAAACAGGACAGACCATCAAGTCTGCAAAAACTCAGAATTTAAGGGAAGTAAATAACTACATTCCGAAATGACTTCTAACCAGCCTAATTTTTGAATCTCAAATGTTGATTTGTTATGAAACCAGCTGGCAGAACTGCAGACAGAATACTCCCTCCTCCTTCCCCACCCTGTATAAATCCTTTTTCAACTCATGTATCATCAGACTTCTCATTTTTTTTAACTGACAGGGGCTTAGTCCAAAGAAGAACTTTTAATGTGGAAAGGAAAAGTCAACCCAAACTGCTAATCAATGCATACAGACTTGGGAAAATCAGTTTGAATGACCAGAGGGTTCCACTCCCCCCTGGAAAAAAAAAGAGAGAGAGTAATTTGCTTTACAAGCACATGCCCAAGTTAATACAAAAATCCTTGTTTGGGGTTTGCCAGCTGATTTAATCCTGGATGAGCCAATGAAAGCCAACACACACTTCAGGGGTGCTTAAGTTATTCCTTCAAAGTTTCTTGTGGAGTCTGTTTTGCAGAGACAACGCCGGTTGAGAGGCTTCAGTGGGATTACACGTAAGTTTACAAAAAGTGGTTTTTACATATACTTAAGACTGCAGTCCTAAACATATTCCCTTTTATTTACTTTCCCTTCACTTCTTTCTGTATTTTTCTAAGTCATAGTAGTTAAAAACAAAGCTTCGCTAGCTTTTCCAGCTGAACACTCTCTAATTCTGCTCTTATTTTATTATTTGAAAGTTTGTGTGTGTGCGTGTTATGCAAGATCACATCACGATGTGTTGAAAAGCGATATCGCACACTATTTCCACAGTATAAACACACATTGCTGCATGCTGAAAAGGTCACCTGTGCTATAGATTGTAAATGTTTATTGCATTTAGGGCTTTTAGGTAACCATTTAGAGGTTTGTGGTTTGCAACAATGCACCATTCAGTGATGATGTGCAAAACATGTTAGTTACATTAATGCGATGTGAGGTTTCTCTCTGTCCTGCATGATATCTTCATCTGATTCTACTGTACGCTGACATTTTCAGCTGCATACAGTGGTACTTTGGTTTACGAACTTAATCCGTTCTGGAAGTCCGTTCTTATACCAAAACCGTTCTTAAACCGAGGCATACTTTGCCTACTGTGGCCTCCCGCCGCCGGTGCCCTTCCACTATTCGGATTCTGTTCTTAGACCAAGGTAAAGTCCTCAATCCAAGACACTATTTTCAGTTTTGCGGAAATTGTTCTTAAACCAGACTGTTCTTAAACCAAGGTACCACTGTACAAGGCATCCGTTGAGGCTGGCCATAGTACAGTGTGAAGACTGTATTGTGCTAAAGTAGGGCTGCCTGTCTTATAGTTTCCGTGGTATTGTGGGTTGGGCAGTTGCTCACATTTCCTTTCTGAAAACCACCTTACATCCATTTACAGGGCTGGTGCTGGCAATGGGCAACATTGGGCAGCTGCTGAGGACCTAATGGTCCAAGAAGGGCCCACCACTGACGTCCTTCCTGGTCTCAGGGCCCTGTTGAGCTCTACACCATTGTTCTTCAATCTTGCATTCTCTGACATTGATTGACTTCAACTCCTATCATTCCCAACCAACTTAGTCAATGGTTAGGCACCATAGGCATTGTAGTCTAGAAATATCTGGGCACTCAAAGTTTAACAGTTCTTCAATAGGCCAAGGCTTAGAATCATGCTATAAATGGTGCCCAAAGCTCCAGAATGACACTGTGTCAGGAGTACAGTACTTTGGAGCATTGTAGAAAAATTAGTTTAGGTCCTGAAGACATACAGCACTCATGGGTAAAATTCTGCTGGTGCTTGCCACCAGGGTTCAGAGGAGAGGCTCATCTGCTGAGGAGGGCACTCCTAGCATGGCCCCATAGCATTGTCTCTATATTAATACACACAGTATGGGAAACAAGCAAGACGAATTTGAGCTCTTAATACAAGATTGCAAATATGACCTAATAGGCATTACTGATTGGGTTGGAGATTGGATTGGATAAATTCCAACTTATTCAAAAGAAGATACCAAACAGGAAGGGAGGTGGAGTAGCATTATATGTAAAGGATGGGTACACTTGTGAAGAGATCCATGACTTGGAGCATGGAAAGCCAATTGAGAGTATATGGGCAAAAATTGTAGGGGAGGGAAAGAACTGTGACCTTACTGTGGATGTCTGCTATAGACCACCGAGTCAGACTGAAGACTTGTGTAATTCCTTCCTACAGCAGATTACCAAACATTCAAAAAGGGGACATATAGTAATCATGGGATACTTCAACTTCCCCGATACCTGTTGGAACTCAAACTGTGCCAAGAATGTAAGGTCTGACAAATTCCTCTGCTGCCTGGCTGACAATTTCATTTCCCAGAAGGTGAAAGAACCAACAAAAGGATCATCTATCTTGGACCTGGTCCTCACCAACAGGGAGGAACTGATTGAAGTACTGGAACTTTGGGAGGAAGTGATCTTTGGGAGGAACCTTGGGTTTCATCAGGCTTCCTCAAACTTGGCCCTCCAGATGTTTTTGGCCTACAACTCCCATGATCCCTAGCTAGCAGGACCAGTGGTCAGGGATGATGGGAACTGTAGTCTCAAAACATCTGGAGGGCTGAGTTTGAGGAAGCCTGGGTTTCATGATAAAGAGGCAAGGGAACGCTTAAGGAGCTACTGGGTGAGATTCCATGGTCAGAAATACTCAAAGAGAAGGAAGTCCAAGAAGGATGACACCAACATTAACATCTTTGTGGTGCTTTGTTAAGACATAATTCTTCCTTTGAGGGACTATAGTAATCATGTTTATTGTTCCTGTGGAGGTTTTCGTTTTTAGTGGGCTCTTGTAGTTTCATTGTTAAACTGGATGTTTTCTGTTTTGTTTTCCCCCAACGCGGCCTAAATATATTTTGTATTAGGTGACAAATGAAATGAATAAATAATAAAGACTGTTATTATTAGGTTGGCCCTTATTTATTGTAACACGAACCCCACAATTTCCCTTCATTTGGGGCATTGACTCATGAGAAATGACTCAACTTTATTAGCATGTTGAATTTCTTGTAATTTGTGGTGTGTCCCCCTAACTCAGGCACCCCCAAACTTCGGCCCTCCAGATGTTTTGAACTACAATCCCCATCATCCCTGACCACTGGTCCTGTTAGCTAGGGATCATGGGAGTTGTAGGCCAAAACATCTGGAGGGCCGCAGTTTGGGGATGCCTGCCCTAACTCATGGTCATCTGATCTGGCTGGTAGCTTGACCTTGATCTTCTTGTGGCAATCATAGCTGCCAAGTTTTCCCTTTTCTCGCGAGGAAGCCTATTCAGCATAAGGGAAAATCCCTTAAAAAAAGGGATAACTTGGCAGCTATGGTGGCAATGTTGAACATGAGGCCCACGGGGCCCTCACCACACCTCTTCCACTAGCTTCAGCGAGTCTTATTTATTGCTCCTGGATCCATGATGTTACATCACGGCTGGCACTGAGATGACAACATGATTGAAGATGGGATGGGGAGAGCATGATGGATCATCACCCACCTGATCCAATACAGCTGTGTGTATCCATTTCGATATAATTGCAACACGAATTCATAATGTAAACCCTGGTGTAATGTTATGCACCAACTCAACTCAACTTAA